>NW_023460908.1:20394-30709 GCF_013731165.1 Rhagoletis pomonella | reverse complement strand
TCACTGTAAGTATTCTGTTGATAATGGGTGGAAGTATTGCAAAATTTCATGTTCCTAACTGCATAAATGGAGGAGTTATAACGAAAATTCTCATAACTGATCAATCGGTTGTACGGGAGATATATGTTATAGTGACCCGATCTTTGTTATTTTCACTGTAAGTATTCTGTCAATAATGAGTGAAAACGGTGCGAATTTTCATGTTCCTAGCTGCTTAAATGGAGAAGTTATGGCAACAAATCACATATCTGAACAATCAGTTATATGGAGGCTATAGGTTATAGCAACCCGATCTTCGCCATTCTCACTGAAAGTATTCTTTTGTTAATGAGTGACAACAGTGAAAAATTTCATGTTCCTAGCTACTTAAATGGAGGAGTTATAACGAAAAATCAGTTGTATGGGAGCTATAGGTTATAGTGACCCGATCTTTGTAATTCTCACTCTAAGTTTTCTGTTGATAATGGATTGAAGTATTGCAAAATTTCATGTTCCTTGCTGCATAACTGGAGAAGTTATAACGAAAAATCTCATATCTGAAAAACCAGTTGTATAGGAGCTATATGTTATAGTGGTCCGATTCTTCCGGTTCCGACAAGTGATTAATACATTATAAAAATACACCAACTACCAAATTTTATCCGGATATCTCGAAAACTGAGAGACTAGATTGCATACAAACAGACGGACAGACAGACATACGGACAGACGAACCGACGGAGAGACGGACATGGCTAAAACACTCAGCTCAACGTTCTGATCATTTAAGTATGCATTTTAATGGGTCTATCTCTTCTTATTCTGGTACCTACAGACATGGGACCAAAGTTATAATACCATTTCATGCTCATGAAATGTATAAAAATACGTGTTTTCTTATGTTTGATATTCTTCAGTTCTGGGGGGTGGCAGCAGGAAAAATCAAAAAAGTAGATTTTCCTATGTATTTTTGGGCGACCCTAATGTACATATGGAAGCGGTACAATAAATCTTAAAAAACTCATATACATATTTATCTACAATGACGATTTTATTATATGTATTCGCTTTTAATCGTTTTGGTCATTTGAGGTACGACAAACTTGAATGCATCTGTATCTACTTACGAGTATATATGTGTATGTATGTATGTATGTATGTTCCCCGCAAACATATTCTGAGCGCTCAGAATATATGAGTCGGAAAGGAGTCCTAGGTAAGTAAGAAATATGAGTTTCAAAAACAAACATTTTTTTACTCTTATATGAATCTTTTAGGAGTCATATATGATCCAAGTTATGAGCCAGCACTTTGTGCCAGTATAAAAACAATAACGACTAGAAATTTATATCTAAACTTGTTTATACAGATATGAAAAATAATTAGGAAGGAAAAATAAACAAAATTTAGCTGCAGCAACTGCTATTACATGAATGCTGCAATAGATGTACATATATATGTATGCGCAGAGGTTTGTATATAAATATCCAACAGTATTTGAAATGAATTCCTTGCTAACATGGCTCTAAAGTAAGTTCATTAAGAGAATTGAAGAATAAAGCCAATAAAAGTCACAGAACAGCATACAAGGAGCTCCGAAAGTAGGCATTTATGAGGCCAATAAGAGTCATTTAAGAGCTTCAAAAAGAGTCCAAAATGAGCCGTATATGAGGCCAATAAGAGTCCAATATGACTCATATTGAGGCTCATTTTATGTATGAATTTAAGCTCATATAGGTCGACCTTCGCAGGAAGGGAAACACCCTCATTTCGGACTCTTAAATGAGCTCATTATGAGCACAAAGGCTCCGAAATGGGACTCCTTAAAGACTCATTTATGACTCCAAATGTTTGCTGGGTTAAAACATATTGAAGCGCCTATGTGTTCGTTCGAAAATGGGATGGTACTAAATGGGATTGGTCTTTAAGGCCCAGCGTGCGATGATTGTTTTGAATAATAACACTCTCTTACCAGCGGCGCAGACACCTACGTGCTGTCATTCCATCCACACAGTTCTTCAGAGTACCATTCGTATCACATGCGCAACATCAACAGCTTAGCCTACTTGAAATTCATTGATATAAAATTTCTAAAAAAATCTACCCATCTATACATGCATACACACATACACACATAATGTGACCCAAACATGCAATTATATAACATTGGGTGTAGTATTGTATTTATAATCGTTGGGATATATGTATGTATACATACATATATGCCGGGGTGCTCCGAACGAACTCTCTATAAAACAATCTTCAGTAAATACACCTGTAAATACACCATTTGAGATTGCTAATTCCTTATCAAGGTCCTTATTCGACCTAAGACCAGCATAGAGACGAAAGATTTTAGCGCTAAGAATTTGATAAGAGTTTGGCCTCCGATTTCTGATTTCAGTTTGCTGAAATTTAAGCCACCTCCAAATGGAGGGTGGGTTTTTATGACAACCGATGCATTAGCGAAGTGGTAAAATGTGCATATTACATTTGGTGTGGCCCAGGTTACGTTCCTGCCTGATACAATTCCTGCCTGATATAATTCTCGAATACTTTCATATGTATGTATTTAAGTTAATATTTTAATTAAAGTAAATACATTATGGTGTTCCAAAAATGCATGTGAAAAAGTAAAGTCGAAATCTTAACGCGCTAACCTCCTAGGATTCTCGCATACAGTTTTTCATGATAGCGTTTTTTTTTATAGCGGTCGCCCCTCGGCAGGTAATGGTAAACCTCCGAGTGTATTTGTGCTACGAAAAACAGCTCCTCATAAAAATCTAAACGCCGTTCGGGGTCGGCGTAAAACTGTAGGTCCCTCCCTTTGTGTGACAACATTAAGGTGCATGCCACAAATAGAAGGCCAAACACTAACATATTGTTTAAGCGGCAACCTATTTCTATTATAATATTATATTATTATATCATTATTTTGTATTTGTATTTTCATTATTTTGGTATTTCCCCAAGAGCTTGATTTTCTCCAGTTCCTTTATATATATTCTGTATTCCGAGTAGTTTTTCTCGTCTGTTTCCTGTTATAAGTACTGCTATTCGGTCTACTTTTGGTTTTAATCCATAAATTTCGGGCATAAGGCCAATTCTACAGAAAAGTAAACCAACCCGATTTTTTTTCTTTCAAATATTGAACATATTAGTGATTATTGGTATTCACTATATCTGTCAGCTGCTTCTGACACTAGTTGTTATCATGTCCAAGCATTTTGTGTTTAATATTTTGCTAATTTTGTCGAAGGATTTTTCACGAACCTAAAAACAGTTTTCGATACTTCAACAAGGAAAAGTACAAAAAATATAAGCTTTCCTTGATTTATTTTGGCCGATTAAGTTCTGAACTATAGAAAATAAATTAGTTTAACAGGATACGTTGCAAGTTAGCGAAAAAGTTGTTCAGAACTCCTATTAAGTCGTAATGAAATGTACCGCAAATGTTAAGTGTAACGTAGCCAGTGAAAAACTAAAAACGTTTTTTTTTTTGATAATAAAGTACCCTTTCCAAAAGGATATATAACATGTCTTCTTAGTATTGTCGATATCATACTGATTCCAAATGGAAAAAAAGAAATCATAGCTGACTTCATTGCACAATTACCTGATAAATAAGTGTAACGTGGCCGGTGCTTTTCTTTTTATTTTAAATTTTTTTTATTGACTTGATAACTATTCTCATTTAATTTTAGCAATAAATAATAACATATATTTAAGAAAGTCTTTTCATGAACAATTGCGTATTGAGCATTGTACTGCTAAATTTTAATAACTATTCTATTGAAATAAAGCGAAACTAACATCTGTAAAATACCCTTTGAAATCTTTATCTCTTAAAATTTTGACTATATATTTGCCTATAATTCAATTAGTTTTTTGCAACACATAAATCTGATAAGATATCTGCCCATTATACGTGATTGTGCTCATAACACTACAATTTTATAGAATCTGATACAAGTCTACACCAGACTATTTATAAAGAGTTTATAATAATAATAATAATAGATTGGCG
This sequence comes from Rhagoletis pomonella, assembly GCF_013731165.1. Classification (NCBI taxonomy): domain Eukaryota; kingdom Metazoa; phylum Arthropoda; class Insecta; order Diptera; family Tephritidae; genus Rhagoletis; species Rhagoletis pomonella. Next base: position 26,703 of record NW_023460908.1, on the reverse strand, counting down.
CTTACACATATGTTAGTGCTTGGCCGAGCTTCTTCTCCAAATTGTGGCGTGCGCCCTGATGTTGTCACACAAAGGGGAGGGACCTACAGTTTTACGCCGACTCCGAACGGCGATTTTATTTTTATGAGAAACTGTTTTTCATGGCAGAAATACACTCGGAGTTTTGCCATTGCCTGCCGAGGGGTGACCGCTTTAAGAAAAAACCTTTTTTCTATATTTTTGCGATGGTGCGTTGACCAGGGATTTAACCCAGGCCCTGCGGAGCGTGCACTGCTTACCACTACACCACAGCGGCCGCCGGAAGAGTTTATAAGTCTATTTATTTTGATTGTTTTTGTTTATCGGCCTTTAAATTGTAAACTGATGTAATTTTTATTTTATAAGCTCGAGACCCAGAGAATACATAAAACACAGGTTTTAGTTCTTTAATTTTTAATATCGATATTTCGACCTCAGATTGAAGATTACCTCAGATTGAGGTCAAAATATCGATATCAAAAATTATGTGTTTTATGTATGCTATTTATTTTGTTAAAAATTGTTTATGTTACAACTTTTCTATAAAAGCGATAAATGCATTAACATTTTTTTATCTAAGATTAACAACGTTGTGGAAACCACCGTATCTGATTTGAAATTGTCTTGGATGGCATTGGAAAAAAATAATTATTCGGAAAGGATTAATGAGAAAACACACAACATGGTACTTTAGATGAGATTTTGCGTATTTTAAGTTATTAAAAATAAGTGGTTTTTGTAGTAAAGTTAAATAAATATTATTTGCGACGATAATAGTTAGAATTTTTAAGGATAAACGAGTTTAATTTTTAATCCTGCAATAGAAGATCCCAATTGTAGCTCAAACAGTTGTTTATGATGACAATAAGAATGCAAAGAAAAAACGGATGAAAAAAGCCTTTTGGTTAAACCTTGCCCAAGCGAACCGTACGTTTAACGTGGCCAGTGTTTTGTGTAACGTTGCCAGTGCCCAAATTTTATGAGCAAAAATTGTCAAAAACCTAAAATTTACAACAATTGGGTAAGCAAATGACCACCTGCAGTCATTGTAGATGACATACTGAAAATATAGCAATATTCGCTCACCCGTCTCGCAGAAATTTCAAACTTTCTGACACAACCCATCATTAAACTTCCAAATAGTGTAACGTAGCCGGTGCTTACTCGAGTGCCTATAACTTTGAACCCCAAGGAATAATTAAAACCTTTCTTTTACAGGTACATAGATTGGACCATGCGTGATCATATCACCTAGCAAGCCCAGTTGGTTTTGTGTTATTTAGTGGACAATTGATTCATACGTTAGAAAAAATGTGTACGAATGTAACGTAGCCAGTCAAATAATCGGCCATAAGCTTGCCATCCCAATGCAAGAGAAAATTCATGTAAGTCACATCGTGTATAATCCTGACGAACTTGTATTCTGGACCACTTAATCTTCGAGAAATTGTGGCATTAGAAATATTGTGACCCAAGAATTTTGATATGCAGTGCGTAGCATAAATGAGTACACGTTTGTTTTTGTTAAATATTTACAAGGCTTTTAAGTTAAATTTTGTTTTGTTATTATTTCATAAAAATATGCTTCATGTTTTAACCAAAACTATATAAATCAAACTTTCAAATTTAATACAGAGCCTAGAAAAATTTTACAAATTTTCATAAAAATATGGTTCATGCTTTAACCTAAACCTAATAATCATACTTTTAATTAAAATTGTCTTATATTTAATAAAGTACAAGTTTTAAGCGGCTGGAAAATGGCGTTGATTTTTAATTTATTTATTTTTCTGCTGACCAAACTGCATACTCAAAAAAATCTAAAAGAATTAGATTAAAAAGCTGAAATTTTAATAAAAATTTGTGAAATTATTCTAAGCTCTGCATAAAGTTTGATTTATAAGGTTTTGGTTATAGCATGAACCATATTTTTATGATAAAATAACAAAAAAATGTTTACTTAAAAACTTTGAAAATATTTAAGAAAACTCACCGTGTACTCATTTTTGCTCCAGTGACATGTAAGGCACCCCTATCAGAAATATTTGATCGATTTAGCGCTACAACAACTGCATGAGATTGGCATATTTTTTCGATTCTGGAATTGGCCTACGGTAGCAGAAGTGGCAGATGTTTGCTCCTTCAAATTTAATATTTTTGTCGCTTTGGCTAACGAGCAAGCACTTAGACTTTCTTATATTGAATTTTTGCCTTCTGCTCACACTCTTGGGTACGCCTAATGTGACCAACTATTACATAGCTCAAAGAAGTACAGGTTAGGTTAGGTTAGGTTAAAGTGGGTACCCCAGGCAATGGACACACTTAGACAATGGAGAGACTGTCCTTTGTAATACTACGAAAAAACTGAACGGATACCCTTCATTTAGTCGGCGAGACGCCGCGAGCCGATTAGCAAATTTCGAATGCACCTAATTTCGATACCTGAGAGCTCAGTGTTAGGTAGGAAGTGCGAGCCAAAATGCTTCCACCTTAGCCTCCCGAAGGTTGGATAGTCTAAAAGAAAGTGTGGTGATGATTCCACCTCACCTTCCCCTTGACAGCTGTTACCTAAAGGATCAGTTGAAATTCCTTGTCTTACCGCGTGAATACCAATCGCACAATGGCCTGTTAGAACCTCCATCACTAGCCCTTGAGGTAACGTGTTTTTCGGCACCATTAAGGGATAACGATGAGCCACTTGTGTCTTGCGCTGCAAAAAGCATTTTAAAGTGCCCTATAAACACATTTTCTGCAGCAGAGAAACTCTTTTTTCCTTTATTATGCCCCCAAAGAAGCACTGCTTTCTTTTATCTATTTTATTAGGGATTCAGTAGAGTACGTAATTTCATTATCGCGAAAACGAAGTATGCGTGTTATTCTAGCGCTCGCCGAGCTAACACAGACAGAGGCGTTCCTACTTGCTTATTATCTGGGGATAATGTTTTAGGATACCTTTCCGACGCCAGGACATCAGCCACGCAGTTTTCCGTGATTTCACTGTGGTCTGGCTCATAAACTAGCCCTACGAAGAAGAACTCCGAAGCGATTGATAGAGAGGTCAGACATGCCTTTACCGATTTCGAGCGCACCATCATATCCTTTAGCAGTGAGTCTACCCCTTCCTTGATGGCAGCTATTTCCACCTGAAAGGCACTGCAGAAGTCCGGAAGTCTGAACAAAGTTCTGATGGAGAGTTTCCAACTGAAGAAACCTCCACCAACCCTGTCTCCAAGTTTTAATCTGTCCGTCAAGAAGTTTACCGCTCGCTTGTTCGAGTAACCCTGCCCTACCTAATCCTCTCTTGAAAGTATAGATAGAGAAGGAGCTTCAGGGATCTATTTCAGAAGCGCTGTAATCTATGTGTTCAGGGCGAAGTCAAAGCCCTCCATAACTCCACACAGTGTTACCACCCGGTTTCCCTGAGCCTAATAGCAGTTCGTGCTGCGGCAATTCTGTCTACAATATCCGCAGCCGCCGAGTTCAACATGACGTTAAGGGCCAGTGTAGGTGTGGTTCCTAAAGCTCTACTAATTCCAATAAGGGCTATTCGCAGTAAACGCTCCAGTTGTTTTACAAGTTTAGCCTTTTCTAGTGAGTTCCACCAGACAAGGGCTCCGTGAAACAAGATAGGCATAAATCTGGGTTCATAGAGCTAATTAATTATTTTAGGCGAGACGTCACCTTTTACAAATAGCTCCCCTACAGAAGTACAAGGCAACCGACGCCTTCTTTCCTCAATTTTACACTTTAACGACCGCTTACTATCCAGGATCAAGCCTAAGTACTTGACCCTGTCTGTCGTATCTTGTACTTCCTGTCAAACAAGACCACGTCTGTCTTGCCGCCCAACTAGTTACCTGATTCTGGTAACCTTGAGCCAGATCAAAAAGGGTGTCTAGAAATCGTCCCTCAACCAAAAGTCCCACATCATCTACATAGGCGATAACCCGACAGCGCGCTTTTTCTAGTTCCTCTAACAGGTCATTTACAATCGCAATCCAGAGCAGGGGAGAGAACACCGCCTTTCGGAGTGCCCCTATAGACTGTGCGCTGAGTGCAGGCGCTCCCCCACTGTTCCGCGACAGTTCTGTGACGAAGTAAGCTGTAGATAAGCCTTATTAGGTTGGTTTCAACCCAAAGATTATGAATAGACTTCAATATTTCCTCTGGAGTGACATTGTTGAAGGCCGCCTCGATATCGAGGAAGGCCTCTACTGCATAATCCTTATGCGTGCAGGCTTCCTCTAACCACTTTAGCAATGTATGCAAGGCGGTATATACCGACCTTTTCTTGCAATAAGCATGTTGGGCTCTTGAAAGAGAGTCACAAGAAATCACGTTTCTTATGTGCAGTGAAGTTTTTAGCAAAAACGAAGACAGACTGATAGGCCTAAAATGTCTAGGACAAATATGAGAGCCTTTTCCGGCCTTCGGGATTAGCGCAACACTGACTATCCAGAATCGATAAGCCAACCAATTGCACGACACCTCCAGAGCCCTTTGCAGGTGCGCAGATATGATGCCATTGGTCCCGGCGACTTGAAAAGTTTGAACAAATTTATCGCCCAGGCGATATGACGATCGTCTAGATGATCGAAGACGTACTTGGCCTGAAGTACTAATCGCAAAGAAGTACATTTGACTGTACTTCGAAGTACGAAGTACAAGAGCGAAAAAAGAAGTACTGTACTTCCGAAAGAAGTACGGTTGGTCACATTAGGTACGCCTCTTCCGGGCCTCTGCTTTTGCTATATCTACTATATATTTGTAGAAGTATGTATGTATGTATGTGCCAGGTTGCAGCCTAAACGGATAGGCAGAATCGAATGAAATTTGACAGAGTATTGCCATGAAACCTGTGCCTATAGTGGGGAGAAAAAAATTGGGATTGAAAAAAATTAGTTTTTTTTTTTGAAACCATACAGTCTTTAGACCATTCCGAAATGGAAAAATTAAATCGTTTTTGTTTTATCCCGCGATGCTGCTAAATTAAAAATGTTCATTCATAATGACTAAAACCCCTTCCGAAGTAAGCATTCTACCGGAAAAGTGCAGCTATACTAAAACAGCTAAGCGAATTGGCAGCTGAACCCAATATTACTAATGAAACAAGATTTGTAGTACAGAAAATGATGATCAATATATACTAGTTGAAACACGATAAAGCTAAAAATGTGGCTCATAAGGATGCCTTAATTTAAACAGAAAGAAAATAGTTTGTCTCCTTTAATTTATGCTGAACTTTATGCTGCTTTTTTATCACAAGTGCAGACGGGCGGCCAGTGTTTCCTTGGAAATGTTGTTACTTTTTTCTTAGGTTTTCAGGTAAAATTTCTAGAGCAACAGTTAGAACAATATACTTCTTGACAGAGTTTTTTTCTGGAACTGTTTTCACTTTGTAAATCTTCCACCTTGTGTTTTGTCATATTTAGTTCTACGCAAAAGTGATTCCAAGAAGTTAACCTTACTTGCTCATTTCCTTCCTGAAATGTTCCGATTCTTCGTTAGTTTGGTCACAATTCCCTTTGCCTTTTCGCGATCATGCGACTACTTCAATTCAGTGTTGCCAGAACTTTTTGAGACGACCGGCTAGATGAAAAAAGATCGGCTAGAAACAAGCTTTTCCCCTGCTAAAAACGGCTAGTTATTTTTTTCAGACAATTCACGTTTTCATTATAAAATAACATAGAACAAAACACAACAAAATTAATTAAAATTTGTTTTCAGTTTGCAACGACCCCCTATAAAAGATTTTTCTTATTTTGCTACTTATCTCAAACTAAAAAATCATCATCATCATCAGCGGAATCAATATTAAAATTATAGTAACATTTACTATCCAATATCAGCAAATAAGCGATTCCTAAAATAAGGAGACAATACCTTTCTTATCAGAGCACTACACTTACATCTGCCCTACTTAACTTCTGCAGCTATTTAACTGTCGCTAACAATTCTTCTGCATCATAGATAAATGGTCTATAAACAGTACTATATAGTTCAGCTTCCTTTACTAGCCGTATAGTCTTAGTTGCCTTAAATGTAATTCTTGGCTGACCTTCTCTAGATAAAGAATATGGTACAGCGACATGTTTAATTGTTGCCAAATGTTCTAGAAGACTGACTTGTAGTCACAAAACTAAACAAGTAAGAAAGTCTAAGTTCGGGCGGAGCCGAACATTAAATACCCGGCGCAAGTATTAAAGATATGTTTTCCACCTTGCCGAAAGCTACCGCTACATGATAAGCCGGGGTGTATACATTTTAAGTAAATTAGCGTCCTTAAATTTC
>NW_023460908.1:0-19994 GCF_013731165.1 Rhagoletis pomonella | reverse complement strand
TGAAAATTTTAAAATGTACTTAGCGGCATTGTGCTACTACACTCTAACAAAAAAATGTGTAGATTTCCTACCGAAAAGGTAGATTACTGATTTCCTACCTTATTATTCGCGAAATTCCATGCTCGCTTATTCAAGGAATAGTTTGTTTAAATTTCGGTGTGGTGTGCCAAAATTTACTAAGAAAGTGTACGCGAGCTACAAAATACACATCTGCTGTTTGATTTCACCCTTAGAATTGTGTAAAGCCACTAACAAAAAGGATTTTTACACACGAAAATGTGTAAACGAGAAAAATACATATTCATCGTGTAAATTTACCAAAAAAATTTAAAAATAAACAAAAATATACTTGATTTATAGTCGCATTTTTAAAATAATTTTTTAGAGTGTATGACAGCACGGCCGAGTAATCGTAGCCAACTTATGTACAGTAGACTGCATCATACAAAAAAAAGCGGTACTGTTTTTCCACTGGAATTATAAAATCTATGTATTACATTTTAAGACTTCCACCAAATAAACAGTTTTTTTAATATTTTTTGAAAAAATTACCTCAGGTGACTGAGTAGTTTAAGCTTAAAAAGTTTTCATAAAAATAAAAAATAAAAAATTCTACGGAATCATAATAATCAGATTTTTGATGCTGTTTTTGCACTTTTTTCAAAGACTGGTTTAAGAAAAACTTAAGTAACTCAGCCAAAACCTTACCATTTAGACTTATGAGGTATCATTTTCTCACCCTTTTAATTTCTTTGCGAATAAGCTCACTCAAAATAAGAAAAAGGGAGGTAAGATAACCGAGTGTCATTCCATGTTGAATTTAGATGTGTTGGAATTGAAAAAAAAAAATTGGGACGTGAATGAGTTTTTTTGCAAAGAAACAAAAAGGGTGAGAAAATGATACCTGTGATACCTTATAAGTCTATATCGGTAAAGTTTTGGAGCAGGTTTTCAAGTTTTTCTTAAACAAATCTTTGAAAAAATTTAAAAAACAGCATCAAAAATCTCATTATTATGATTACGTTGATAAAATTTTTTAATTCTTTTATGTACACTGCCGGAACAAAGTATTGGCACAGCAATTTTCTCACAATATATGCAACAATTTTTATTCTAATATTTTCCCGCCAATTTTGTATAAAACTACGGTACATTCAACAACAAAAGAAATATATTTCCTAAACTTTGTGCAAAACTCGCGAAAATTCAGCAAATTTTCATCAACATTTTCAACTTTTTAATCAGATGAGTATGCAGTTTTGCAGCCCATTAAATTCTAGCAAAAAAATTCAAGTTCGGAGTAAGTCAAAAATCGCGTGATTTTTGAGAATTTTTTTGTTGAAGGTGTTTTGCATTTTTTCCATATAAAGTATTTTCGAAAAAAATTGTTTGTATGGAAGAGACTACGTAAAAAAAAATTACCAAAAATCAACGGTAATTCCGAGCTACTTAAAACTTACACTTTATTATAATAAAGTTGATTGGGCTACAAATCTGCATACTCAAAGAAATTCTAAAAAAAAATCTGATTAAAAATTTGAAAATTTTCATGAAAATTTGCTGAATTATCGTGAGTTTTGCACAAAGTTTAGGAATTATATTTTTGTTGTAGAATGGACCATATTTTTATACGAAATTAGCGGAAAAATATTAGAATAAAATTTTGTTGCATATATTGTGAAAAATTTGCTGTGCCAATACTTTGTTCCGGCAGTGTACATTTTTTAAGCTTAAACTGTTTTGTCATCTGAGGGGATTTTTTCCAAAAAATCCTTTAAGAAACTATTTTCACTACAAAAAGAAAAACTTCCCTTTTTTTCGTTAATTCAACAAATTCTCGTAAAAACTTCGAGTTTTTTAATTAGACTCCGAGTATGCAGTTTTGTAGCCCATTTATTTCTAGTAAATAGAATAAAGTACAAGTTTCAACAGTCAGTCAAAAAGTCAGAACACCTACAACCTCCCCCCCTAAATACGGCCTTGACGCCCATTTTCCAAAATTCCAAACAATGTTACTTCTTTTCAAGGGATTGTTTTTAGTATCAATTTTGAGTAAATTAGCGTCCTTAAATTTCGAAATATTGAAGTTTCAAGCATTTCTGAAATTTACCGTTATATGAAAAGCGGCCATAATTTTAGTCCGATTTCAATAATTTTCAACGTTTTGCTTTTATGTGGCAAGCACAATAACCACGCCGAGTTTGGTACAAATCGGTAGGACGGTTACCGAGATACATATATCTGATCATAAGTGGGCGGTGCCACGCCCATTTTCTAAAATTTTACCATAAATATGTTTCTTGGTAAAGTATTGTTGCAAGCGTAAATTTTGAATAAATTAGCTTTAATGTTTACTGATTTATCGAGTATTTCGTATTTCTCTAAATTACCGTTGTATGGGATGGTGGCTTGGTTATTGTCCGATTTTAAAAATTTTCGGCCATTTGGTATGCTGTACCAAGGCCAACAACTGTGCCGAGTTTGGAAGAAATTGGTGCAGCGGCTACCAAGGTATAAACATGTAACCATCAGTGGGCGTGGACACGCCCATTTTCCAAAAATTTATAATATTCTTATTATTCATCTAAAAATTATTGTAAATATAAATTTTGAGTGGATAATCTTCACTAATTACTAAAATATTGCAGTTTTCGTATTTCTGAAAATTACCGTTATATGGGAGGTAGGCGTGGTTATTGCCCGATTTTGGCCATTTTCAATACCATCCGTCCTACGCCCGAAGGAAGTGCACATACCAAGTTTCGTTAACATATCTCAATTTATACTCGAGTTATCGTGTGCACAGACGGACTGACGGCTTAATCGATTTCTCTTTTCATTCTGATCATTTATGTATACATTTGTCTATATCTATCTCGATTCGTTTTGCTTGTTACAAACAACCGTTATGTGAACAAAGTTATAATACCCTTGTGCACAAGTGCGCTCGGGTATAAAAACAGTAAACAAACAAATTCAAAACAAATAAATTGGTTGTACTAGAACTTTTTAATAGAAGCAACTCACGTATGGTGGACAATAAAAATACAAAGCATTATGATAAGAAACTTAAAAACAAGACATTACACACCGTTTTATTGAGCTTTATATCACACTTAAGTAAAAATAAGCCTATATTTCCCAAGCTGGCAAAGAATTGAAAATGTGTATTTTTTTTTGTAAGTCGTTTAAAGTACAAAAGCGCGTATCGTGGTTCTGCAAAACCTTGTAACTGACATTTGTGCCAAAAAAGATATTTGCTCACCGGAAGCTCCTATCATCAAGCCCTTAACCATTTATGAATAAATATAAAATATCGATACTTAGACATAAGAAGAAGAGATATTTAAGTTTAAAAGAGAGAACCGTTTTGAGTTATGGCAAGTTTTACTCTCTCCTATAAAATTTAGGCAACCTCACATACGAGGTTTCGCATTTTCTTGACACGCGGTTTTGTTCTATAAACTAGGGATGTTGCGAATGTGGAATTTTAGACATCCGCGGATGCCAAGTATTTTTAAGAAATAATTTAGATTAGTAAACTAGGTGATTTAGTTAAATAAAAAATGGAAAGGTTAGTAATTTTTAATAATGTTTTTTTTTAGTACTTGAGTTTAAAATTTGGAAAATTGTATTTAATAAAAAGTTTTTAAAGGGTCGTATATCAAACAACTAAATAACTACTCGCTCGAGTCGTCAAACTTGAAAAACTTGAAACTTGACAAAATTGTAAATTCTTTTCGATTTACGCTGCACCAGTCGAGAGGACTTTCAGTTATATTTATTTTTTTATTGCGGTGCAATAATTCCTTTTTGAGAATTCCATCGGGGCTGCAAATGTCGGATGTATCCTCCTGACTTTCATCTTCACAATCTAGCATCATGGCAAGATCGTTGTTTTAACACCGTTGTTTTCCAAAGAATTCTTCATTCTCATTCTTTTGGTTGTTTCTGAATTTGGAGAACCTGTAACGTCAACAGCGTTTTTCAATTTTAGTTTTTGTAATTCATTTTTAATCCTTTCTTCCGTAACTGGCCAGATATTCGTTTTATCAGTGCACTTGCACAATATTTTTTTACGAGTTAAACTTGGCGTAATATTTTTTATTCCGAAATAAAAGTCCTTTCCGGATAATAAACAAACAGCTTGTCAAAATTAACCAAAATTGGTATCATATGAAAGAGGACTGAAATAATTTCTGACTGAAGGATCTCTATTTATATTTTTTTGTATCATTTAATACTAAAGAAATTCATATACCTGACCCAAGGTTTTTTCTATTGTAAATAATTAACATTTTGTATTGATCTATTTTTCAATAGGTCGCTTTGCTCGTTTCGACATTTCATTTTTAAAGTTATTTAAGTCCTCTTTCATTTGATACCAAACTTGTTTAATTTTGATAAGCGGTTTGTTTTTTATCCGGAAAGGACTTAACTCGTAAAAAAATAAGTGTTATTTTCGGTCCCTTCAATAATCGCATTCGCAAAAGATCCGCATTGATTATTGCGAATGCGAAAACGAATGTTAAAATTAATGCGGAAGCTCCGCGGTTGCGAATGCGAATGCGGATATTCGCAACAACCCTGCTTTAAACGACGATATGTAGAAGTATTGCATACATATTTTGGTGCCTTTTCAAGTATAAAATCCATTGAAAAACGAAAGAAAACGGCATCCCTATGATTTCAACTTATGCCAAACGTTTTTAATATGAAAGACAAAAAACGTAAACAAGCAATTTCTGAACAAAAAACTGTTTATCCACAAAGATGTTTAAATGGAAGCATTACACTTTTGAAAGAATAGCAATCCACAAGGCTTTAGGCAGTAGGCCCTTTTTAAAGCACATTAAAACAAATAATAAGCTTCTAGTTTCGAAGTTAGCTCGAAATCAAATGTTTTTGTTTGTTGTTTACAAAAAAAAATACTTGCCAAGTATATAAGTCAAAATTGTTAAATATATATCGCTTTCATTCATTTCTTCATGGAGTTGGTGCTTCTTTTATAGGAAAATTCATACGGCTTATGACCAGATTCATACCATGTAAATGCACCATTAATATTAAAAATAAAAAAATAAATATAGGTGGAAAACAATATCATTTTAAATTTGGTCCAAAATTATATGTTCTGTTTGTATGTATGTATGTATAAATATGTATAATCAATGACTTTTTAATTTAAGTTTTGTGAAAATGACATAACATTGCTTGATCTGTTTTTGAAGAAAGTTTTTCTGCATGTGTTTATGTGTTTGAATAATGCTACGATATACTTAATATACATATAAATAACCAAAAAACTCGATAATCTGGAAGCAGTAAACTCCTACAATATTAAAGTTTAAAATGTATTTAATGAGAATATGAAGGTATCTGCAGGAGCCTTTTGCTAATCTTTCAATCCCCGACCAACAAAAGCATTCTAACCTATCTGAATCTACTGGGAAGAGTTTTGCATTTGTTTAAATTTACTTGGATTCTTACATACTAATGTACGTATTTACACACATACATGTGTATGTGTTTATAACTACAAAAATTATTTGTGCTGTTAAAGTACATACATATGTATGTATGTATGTACAGTGCAATCGCAGCTATTGACTCAAATTAGACGCACCTTGAATAATTTTTGAGTAATGTTGGACGTTATAAGGTGTGTCGCATTTCATAATTTATCTTGATGCAGTACAATCGATCGCCTGACATCGTCGATGAGTTGCTACGCTGCTTCCGGTAGGCATGGATTACTTGTAAGTTATGTCTAGCTACATATGTACATATTTTCAAAAATAACTTAGGCGAAAGATGTCGATATGTAAAATATTATTTTGAAAATATAGTCTAATTATCCAGGCGTCACTCTCTAAAAATCAGTAGAACTTTTGCTTAAACAATTTAAAATCCATTTTTATGAAGAAAGAAATGCAAAATACTAATGACTCACGTTAGCATTAAAATAAAAAAGAGTTTAATAAAATTTTTTTGAACTCCATATATGGTGTTGTGGAACAACTACCAGAAAAATGTCACGGTTACAAAATATGATCATGTAAAAAATTGATTTTCCCATTATTTTTCCTAAAAAAACTAATTTTTGGCATCACCATGCTATAGCATTACATTCTATGAACATTGACATTGATATCAAACTTGCCACGGAATTGAACTTCTATTTCTACCACTTGGTAGGATCCAAGTTAAACCCCTGGTGTTATCGTCAACAATAACAAAAAATTTATAGCGATCTCCCGCTTTGCCGGCTATGACAAATTTGCGAGTGTACTTCTGTTTAAAAAGAGCGTAAAACTAAAGGATCCTTTCATGGGCGTCGCTACCTAGGGACGGCTTAGTTAGGGCGATCTGAACCAGTCACAGGATTGAGTTATAGATCAAATTAAATTTGCAAGCTCCACAGGTTATTCAAAACCAAGTAAGACCAGTGCTGTCTTCGGCTATGCCGAAGGCTTCATATTTTTCATGAACATCAGAAAATTTTACTTAAACATAATTATTACTGCATTTGAAATTAGTTGTTTGGGAGCTAAACAAAATTTTTATATTCACAGCATACATACTTAGATAGAGGAGTTACATATATAAACAAAATCATATCTAAACAATCAGAGGTACGGAATATATATCTTTTAAAGCATCAATCTAAGTGATTTTCAATGCTGTGTGTGATCGGTATGTAAACCGGTAGCACAATTTAATGGTTTTAGCTGCATACATAAAGGAGTTATATCGCAAAAACTTGTATCTGAACTATCAGTGGTATAGGATATAAGGCTTATACAGCACCGATCTTAAAATAGTAAGTTGTAGTGAGTAATAAAATTATAGTTAAAAAAAACCAACAACACGCTTTTATTATAAGAAGAAGAAAAAAATTATTTATTTATTTAAAGATTCGTTAAATAAGGATATGAAGTTCCCTAACTTGATGTTATTTAACCTTTTAAACTAGCTCAAAATAGGATTAAAGTAATTGGCACGTAGTCATGGTCGAAATAAAGTCCACTGAAAAGTTAGTTGCAGCTATTTTTTACAGGCATCCATTGGTAGAGGGCTTCGGGTATACGAATTTGTTGTAACATCAGGAGTTAAAGACTTGCTCTATCTGCTAGTCTTTTAAAATTTCCTCTAATCACGTCGTAAGCAGATTTCCCATGTGAACTTGGAACAAAGTTCAATTCTGCCATTTCCTTGAAGGGATTTTCATTATTTCAGACCTTTGGTAAAGTTAATATGATTTATTTATGTTGTTTTTGTTTTTTACACCCCTTTCCTCTTTCAAAAATATAAAATTTCATAAAATTTCAATGTCTATTCATAATATGAGCGTTAGACGATCTAGAGTCCAAACGCATAAGTAACCCATTACGCCCATTTGGGTACTTAAAGTTGACATTGTAGACAATGTTTCTATGTAAAAAATAAAAATTAAAAAAAATGCTATAATCAACAAAAAATCAAAAAGAAAAATGTTTGCTTAATTTATTTTTGTTTTTTATACGTTGCACATTAATGTAAAAAATGTATAATTAAAGCCCATAATTAGGCGGAAGAAATACATTTTTTTTTCATAAAGTTGCGTTAAAAGGTTTCCAAAATACAGCACTTTAAAGAAAGGTATGTATGACGTTTTCTTAAAATTTAAGTACCGTGTAAATAGACAACCCTACGTTATATCGGCAAAATATGCTGCACGTATATTCATGTCACCTAGACCTTCCATCTCTTCAACTTTCATCCAAATCCTTAGAGGTCGCGCACAGAAATGCCTCCTTTCACGAAATTCTTTAAATAAATCTTGAGCTGAATACTGAAATATATTCATGAATATCACGTTTTATTATATACTATTAAATTCATATATTAGTAAGTATTTCTTTACTGCATTCACCCGAATTCCTTATATTATATATTAATTCCTTATAAAATTTATCTATGTTTATAAATTTATATATGTTTATGCATCTAAGCATACATCGAAAATTTGTTTTAGAGAATCAATAGGGGTATTCATGATCCGGTGCATATGGTCTAGCATGGTGCATAGATAGCATAAATAGCATGATTGTTGTTGTTTCATGTGTTCAAACAACAACAAAATTAGCCAATCATGCTATATATATGCACCATGCTAGACAGTATGCACCGGATCGTGAATACCCCTAATGTGAAATAATTACAGAAACGATTAACCGGTTTGCCCTGCAACCGAGACGTCTGCTTTTTAAATAATTTTTGTAAAACAAATCGATAAGTACATATCGTCCCCCGAATGCCAGAAAAATGAATGTGTAAAGATGAAAATTTTGGGAAATCTAGTTTGAAAGTTTTTTTACGAGACTTAACTCTACATTCATTGTGAAATATTGGTTTTCATGTACTCATGGTATTCTGGGTTTTGGTAAAACATAGAACATCCAAAGGTTAATTAAGTCAACCCAATAACTCAAACTGGTAAATTTGCACATTCATGCTTCTGGTATAAGGGTGGCGATATGTATTTACTTCGCATTTATTAATTTTTTATACGCCTGCTCTTCATATTTCTGTAGTAAGAAAATACTAGTCATATTTCCCGTTAATATTCTTCTATTTGTATGAAAACAAGTCAATAAAATGAAAATTTAGAACTTCACTCTACTTACTAAACTAAATTTATATTTTGCTATTAGTTTAGATTTTCTTTTCAAATGGAACCATTTAGTTTACATATATGTACTAATAAGGATAAATCAATCAACTACATTAAATTATTGAAATCAAATTTTCGAGGGATTTTTTTATATGTCATCCCCCTTAAATCCTTTGAATGATAACTTTAAGACGCGCACGAGTAATTGCAGTATAAACTTCACTCTGAGCCTTCACACCATGGGTCTTAAATCAGTTTGGAGTTTGCCAAATTGCGAAAATAGGTTTCTTAGCATTTTGCTGTAGCGTCGTAAAGAAGTGCTTAAATTTTCTATGAAAACATGCTATAAGGTAGGGCTGCCAGACGTCCCGGTTTTCCCGGACATGTCCCGGTTTTAGACTATTTGTCCCGGTGTCCCGGTCCAACCTTAAAATGTCCCGGGTTTCGTTTTAGTGAATAAAAGTTCAAAAATCACTACACTAGGAGAAAGAACGCGTTGTAATATTCAGAAAAATGTTATGAATTCACTTAGGGAAATAACGCATAGTAAACATGAATCTTTTCTTTTTGATTATCGTTTAAAAATTTTCGTATTTAAAAATAATACTATCATAACACGCACACGTGGTATTGATTCAAACTCAACATTTAAATGCGCATTTACATGTCTGGCTGTAGCTGAGTGCGCGAAGATGCCTGCCACAATTTGCTAATTTCCAGAGGGTCAGGGTTCAATTCCCATTATAACCAGCATGGAATTTAAATATTTTTTTAACTTAACTATGAAAAACCAATCGGTAATTGCAAATCGCTTCATTTTAATATGGGCGTATTTGAATTGAATATTTCTATACTAAATACAAAAATTTGTATACTTAAACGTACTACGAGTTGGGTTGGTGCTCTTTCATATGCGTATTTTTTTAATTTAGCACGTTTTTTTAACTCTAAACTTCTTTCTCTCAGTGCACCGGTTTCATTTGTGAAATAGTCACATTTCGAGATAGTTGAACTTTGCACAAGCAATAGTTGATGATTAGTATATGTAACTAAATACGTTCAAAATGACGTGCACAGAGTTTTACAATTATATTAAGGAAAATACAGAAGTTTTGAAACAAGTTCACAGCAACGAAAAATATGACTGATATTTTAATGTTTTCTTGTACTTATATTTCTTTTCATGAAACCTAGAGTACTTATAAGTACAGTGCCGTACAAAACTATTGGCTCGGAAGCTCTTCCATCAGATTACAATTTCTAATCAGATCTTTTAGAAAAATTTTGAAAATGTAGCTTTTGAGCCAATTAATAAAGTGCATGTCTGAAGTTGCCGGCAAATTTCGTTGATTTTTAGCATTTATTTTTTTTTGCTGACAGTGTCTTCCATATAAAAAGAATTACCGAACATAGTTTGTATGGAAAAAACTCTCAGTAAAAACAATACCAAAAATCAACTAAAATTTAATGGGCTGCAAAACTTTAATTTTAAAAATTTGTATAAAAGGTCTGTTCCAAATTTGTATGCAAATTTATTGAATTTTCCCGAGTTTAGCACAAAGTTTAACAATTTTATTTTTATGTTTTTCATATATTTATTATAAACTGTATTTTTATAAAGAATAAAAAAAGGTTCATGCATTGTGAAAAATTCTCTGCGCTTCAGTTGTGATAAGTTGTTTTGTTTTGTTGGCGTACGTTGGAATGATCTCATGATCTCATGTTTTTATGTTTTTGTTTTTGTCTGTCAAAATAAAATTGCTCTACATCCTTTCGCACGTTGAAATGAAAGAGAAGGGGGCGAGAGGCCCTCCCTAAAGTGTCCCGGTTTGGCAACAGATATATCTGACAGTCCTATATAAGGGGTTATTAGGTATTAGGAATCCATTTTGCACTTATCTTTTTCTTAAAACCTCTAAAGTTGTTTTAAGTCTACAAGATTGATTGATGTATGTATATGGATTTGGTTAACGTATGACAAATATTTTCATAAAAAATAACACAAAAATTTACTTGAAAAACATTGTAGATATTTAAAAAATTTTTAATGAAAACTATTGTGGGAAAATTAACAATAATTTATAAATGGTAGAAGTGATAGCTATTTCGGAGATCACCACATCTCCGCATCAGACTTCTTCAGCGGGATTCGAACTGACGACCCCAGCTGACTCAGCTACTACCAACCACCCCCTACGTGAGGCATCCCTAAACGCAACTGTTAAGCAGACCAATCTTCTTTGAGACATAATTGCTCCATCGTTCAGGTAGGTGTTTTATTGAATAGAGCAAACGATTTTGTCATAATTCAGTAGTAGAATCATCAATTGCGGCCACGCTGTGCACGTGGCTTCAGGGCGATATGGACACTAACCTCACGCAATGAAGAGCGTGAGTGAGTTTAGCACACAGATTGGCTTCGATCAAAGCTGCAGCAGTCGCAAAAATCTAACTACTTTGCTGGCCTTTCTTAGATACCCACTGTCCGCTGCTAGTCACGAGTCAAACGCGCGAACGCTGATTGTTGGTTGCATTTATAGGTTTAATGCGAATGCAAGTGCATGCCGTGATTGGCCACTAATTTTGCAACAATTTTGGAGACTGCTATTATCCCCACAGCTGCTGTTCGAACTGCACACTCGTTCTATTGCCTAGAATGTTGCTATTGCTGTCATAACATGGTACCTTCACACATACATATGTATAAACATAAATGCATGCAATATTATTTATTACAAACTTACGTACCCAATTTGCCACAGGGCGAAGACGACGCACAGTGGGACGTCCCCATATAAGCTGCGGCCAAAAGTAGTAACCGTACTAGAAATTCGCTGAAATTTCGTATATGCACTGTTCGACACTTAGGAATGAAGAAATGTGGAAAAAGGTAAAATTCAACGCGCTACCACGCCCACAGCACTTGTGGGCGGAAATAGTAAATGTTATCCGATTTTGATGAAATTCAGAGCATACCCTGATTTTAAAGAGAAAAGCTTAAATATGAAAGATCGTCAAAATCGGTTTACGTCATCGCCCAGTAATTCTACAAAATCAGGAGCAAATTAAAAAAAAAAAATTTTTTGATGAAATTCGGTGTGCCCTGCTCCTTTAAGCCAAAATTTTCCAACTTGGGAGATAATAAAGAATTTCTTATTTCAGCGCTCACCTCCTACACAACTTTTTTGGCTCCAAGTACTAAATTTTATGAATTTTGGACAAAATTAACAGGCACATTTATTTAATTTCTAAAGAAGCTCCTATTTCTTCATTTTAAAAATGACAAAACAAAAACATTTACAATACCTCTATACCAAATTATGTGCATGATATGTATTTGCACCGAAACTTTCAATTTCACCAACATTTTATACAACAAAAGCTTAGCTAAGGCAAGCAGAACTCTTGCCTTCGAAAACGCATCTCGTCCAGAGAGGAGTCCATTTTTGGTTGAATGTTGATAGTGATTAATAGATTGGCGAGTCATTAATATCTACACCTTCTTTATTTTCCACTTTATATTGCATATTATTCATTTTATGTACATATCAGCGTCTTTCCTTTCAGCTCTACAATAAAAATTCAATACATTTTACAGGAGGTGGGTCTGTAAAAGGAAGAATAGAGTTTGAACTCGCAGTTCCTCGCAGCTGGAACTATTTGAGATGTGACACGCATATTTAATGTTAACTGGTCCTAAGTATAATTTAGCTCGCTTCCTAGGTCCTTTTTAAATATTCCTTTTTAAATTAAGCGCTCGAAAAATTTTACAATCACAAAATTATGTAGAATTTCAAGGTAAACTGTTTTAGGCAATTCAAAAGTTTTATAAAAATTTAAAGCAATGTTTGACCAAAGATATATTCAAAAGCTACTCATCAATCAGATTGCCTTTTTATATATGCCCACAAGTGGAAAAATTAATTCAAATTACTTGCGAAAAATTTTTTCTTACAAATTTATTTTTTTGCATTGTTCCTACATTAAGCTCGTGTCATGATTGCAGATATGCATTTTTATCCAAAATTCTTTTTGTTTTGGGTTAGCTGGATATTTTGCTATGCATCTTCGTAATTACTTTTTCACTACTTTTGGCCGCTGTAGTCCCATAGTGCGACGTCGCTCTGGCGAAGTCGTTTGGGTGAACTCGGAACGACGCCGTTACGACGTCGCCTGGGTGAACTCGAAACAACGCCGAAACGAAGTCGTTTTTTCTATACAAAATTCAACGTCGTTCCGAAGTCGTTTTTTTCTCATCGAATCGAAGTCGTTGCGACGTCCGTCTGGTGAAGTCGTTTGGGTAAACTCGAACTCGTGGACAAGTTCCACGCCCAAATTTTAATATATCTAAGCATAAATAAAAGTCATTCATTTGGATAGTAAACCGTTTTTATTATGACAATTCTTTATCATGACAGAATATGGAATCCACAATGTACACTTGTGCTCAGAAAATTAAGCCACCTACATCTTTTTTTCAGTATTCATAATATTTTTCATATAAAATGTTTTTTTATAAAGGTAAAGTTCACTCTATTGGCCTTATTAATAAAAAATAAAATTTGTGGGAATACGTTTTTTTTTAATTTGGTAGAAAACTGTACTTTTACTTTACAGCGTGGCGACGAACTGTTACCCAGGTTTTTTTGAGAAATAAAAGGGTCCTTTATAGATTTTGTGAAAAAAGTATTTTATTGTTAATTTTCCACAGATTTTATTTTAGTCGGATTAATTAGTGTTTAAATTGTAATCCTTATTTACATTTGCCAGCAGTGTAAACTTTGAGAGGAAAGTTCATTTGGCACGCAAGTCTTTTTCAGGTGACAGAAGGGACTCAAAATGGAGAAAAGTAGCGGAATCTCATCACAACAGCGGCAATTAGAAGTACGCTTTAATTGTTGATGCCCAGCTCTCAAAAATGATTAATATACTTTTAATATTATTTCAGAAGCGTTCCAGTAAAAATTCAACGAATCTGTGGAAATAATGTAGCGAATAACCAAAAGATATTTCCATTATGCTGGAGACAGGATCTCAAAACGGAATAAAAGAAATGTTTCACAGTCGTCTGTACTATCTATCATATTGATAAGTTCTAACAATTTATTTTTTTTGTTACTTCATTTTAGTTATCTTTATAAAAATTGGGTTTATTTTTTAACAAGGACCAAATTGCGCAATATACATACATATGCTATATGTACATATAAAAAAATTAAGCTTTTATAAAAATTTTAAGATTTTTATTCTGCATTAAAGAAACACATATGAGGCAGTTTTAGAGTCCATTGAAGTTTGGTATATATATGGTGACCATCCGTTCTGTTTTTTGCAGGACCGTACTGTTTTTCAAAGGTCGGTCCTGCGTAGTTTTTCAAACCTGAAAATGTACTGATTTTTTCCAGGTGTCCTGCATTTGTCCCGCATTTTCATCGTTATTTTAAAATTATCGGACAATGGATGGATTTTTTCAAAAAAGTGTTTTGGTACTTTTCGTAGCTTTTCTTCAATATCTCATGAAAAAATCTCCCAATCAACGTAAGCGACTAACATATCGAAGGGTATTGATGTGCCTCTTACAAAATATATAACTTGTGGCGACTTCAATGAAAATTATTAGTGCTACAGGCGACCATTTGCATTTTATCGTCAAAGTCGAAAAACGTGAGATTTTCAATCAAATACGCAGTTTTATTCGATAATTTTTTTCATTAGTTTAAAAATTCGATAAAGGAGAAATATCATTACAGTAAATTTTGAGCCAAAGATAATGAAAATCGGATAAGAAATGTAGATGCTATGCAGCCTTTGTAACTCGTCGTTTACGTCGATTCATGACGTCGATTTTTGATAAATAACTGCGAAAAGTACCAAACAACAACAAAAAGGGTATTGTTTTCGTTTTAAACGACTCAAAATTTGCCTATAAAATAATCCTTTAAAGATTTTCACTTTTCGTGCTTTTGTTATTATAATATGTTTTACTATACTTTTATAAATATTCATGTAAAAACAGATTAATATCGATGGAGAAAACCTGATTCATTTTTAAAGCTTAAAATGTATTAAGAATTTTGAATCATAAATACTCTTTTGATGTTTTTATACAACGTAGATATATGTAGGCATATTTTTGAAAAATTGTCCTTCATTTTGAATCCATATTTATGGTAACCGTAGGTATGTATAATAGAATACAAGGTTGAAGTGGCTCAAAGCATGCATTTTCTGTCATAAAATTCATATGGATGAAAATGCGCAATACCTAAAAAATTGTTTTTAATTTTCTAGCAACTTTGATCGTCGTTTTGCAGTTCGCCGGTATGTCGTTTTTGCGACCCGCTGGCGAGTCATTTTTGCGACCCGCCGCACAGTGCCGCGAAGGTGGACAAAAATACAAAAATCGACTGTCTTGAAACTTAGATGTTTTGATGTCAAGTTACAGCTAAATCTCCAACTAAGAGAAGTTCATAAGTTATTTTGTGATAAAAACAACTTTCAGCCTCACACACCCCCTCAAAGTACACCTATTTTCTACATACCATTTCATTTCGGCGATTCGCACATAAAAGTGGTCGCAGTTAAAAATTTGTTAAAAATACATTTTTATTCCTAGCAAGATCAACTTTTGCACTTTGATAAAGATATATGCGACAAACCAAAAAATGTATGGTTCATGGAAAAAAAATTTATACAAATATTTTTTTTTTATTAATAAATAAATATATGATTAAACACACCAAAATCCGAAAATTGGTAAACTTTGGTGACAAAAAAAAAACATCTTGATAGTTCGTGAAATTTTTTTTTTGGTTATAGTAGTTTGGACCTTCTACTAACAGAAACAATCGACACTTTTTCCAATATTTGAAAATTTTCAATTTTGAAAAAGTGACTAAATGCCTTTTTTTGGTATTATTTTAGCTGATCTATATTTACAATACTTTTTCTGAATGCCCTAAGATCTAAATTTTTGGTTCGCTTTTCAAAAATAGGGTGTTGAATTAAAGCTAAAAGTGCCAAAAAAAAAAATTAAGAGGTACAGGGTGCTTTGAAATGAAAAAAATTATCAGCTAATTAAAATACTTAAATATGCATCACGGTATGGGAGCCAAAAACAAAGGTATACGAAGATTTACATATATATATATATATATATATATATATAGAGCAATGACACCAGTTTACAAATAATATGTTAACCAATTCGGGTAAGGAAATAAATGCAATCGAGACACCTTACAGCGCCCAATGATTAGACGAAAGGCGAACAAAAAGAAAATAAAAATAAATAACATACCTATTACTCTTTATCTGCATAAAGAGTACTATTTTGCTTAAGCAGCAAACAAAAACAGCTTGCGAAAATGATAGTACAAATGTATGCACATCAGGGAGGTCCAATTTTTTTATATTTTTTTTTTTTTTGATTGAGTCTTTTTATAATATTGTTCACCTAACTAATTACATTACCTGTGCAAAAATTTCAACGTTTTACTATTAGTGGAAAATGTTGCTCAACGCGAGTTTAAAATTTCATGAATAAATTGTATTTGACATATTTTTTCTACCCATTTACACAAAAAAACAAATATTTAAAATATAAAACAGCGATGGGCGCCCTTTAATATTAACCGATTTTTCTTAAATTTGAAATTTAAAGTGCATTAAGTATGCGTAACAATATACCGAACAAGCCAAACGGGTTTGGGAACATAACATTTTTTTTGACGTTGCCGCAGAAATTACTCGTCTGGATAAGTCTCTAATCCATAATTTTTCTCTGGTGCTAAGAGTCCTCTCTTGTGGAAAACAAATAAAAACCCAAGAGTTTAGTGTTTTGTTGAACGAAACAAGAGAGTTATACCTTAAAAATTATGGTTGGTATAACATGCCAAGTTCAGTGCATAAAGTTTTAGTACATGGATGTGATGTAATTAAATACTTTGATTTACCAATAGGTAATGATTTTAAAGCTATGTTTTCATTTATTTTCTTAATCTGTATTTCCACCTATTTTATCAGGTTCATTATCAGAAGAAGCCTTAGAATGTTCACACAAAAACATAAGAAAATATCGGCTTAATCATTCTCGAAAAACTGGAAGAGTACAAAGCAATACGGATTTAATGACTCGTTTGATATTATCGCCAGATCCATTAGTTGCATTTAAAAGAAATATAAAACAGAAACAAATATTTAAAGGGTTCTGATCTCAGCTTTAATAAATACATTGTTGAAAGTGACGAAGCAGACAAAAGCATGGAATCATTTGAATCAGTGATCACTTCCTCCTCTTCTGAGGACTCTGAAACTGAGTGATTATAACAACTAGTTCGGTTTTTATTAACATATTATATGTTATTACCATATAACAGCTATTATTACTTACTTACTTAACAGTGATTATGCTTTATTTTAAATGAAATCAAAAGAATTTTTTTTCTAAAGGTTAACATGTAAGGAAAACCGACTTAATTTTTCAAATTACCATAATGTATTCACTTAGGAAGTAAAGTTTAGACGAATTTTGACTATTAAGACTATTTTTCTGAACACTTAGCAACAATGATATGCCATATTTCATTTTTAAATAATCATGTGCAAAAACTCGGTGTTTTTTTAATGGGTACCCGTTACAAAAAAACCGATTACTTTCTTAAAATTAGAGTAATATAGACACTTCAGATGTAAAGTTTCAATAAATTCTGACGACTCCTTCCTGTTTTCGTAAACACCACAATCAGCAATGATTATGCCTTATTTGTCTTT
Source organism: Rhagoletis pomonella (assembly GCF_013731165.1). Classification (NCBI taxonomy): domain Eukaryota; kingdom Metazoa; phylum Arthropoda; class Insecta; order Diptera; family Tephritidae; genus Rhagoletis; species Rhagoletis pomonella. Next base: position 2,566 of record NW_023460908.1, on the reverse strand, counting down.
CATATAGTAATGTAAAAAAAAATCTTTTTTTTTTAATGGGTACCCGGTACCGAAAAATCGATTTCATTTTTGAAATAAGCATGGCTTAGTCCTTTTAGGTGTAAAGTTTCAACAAGTTCTGAATACTATTTCGGTTTTTATAAACATATGTCTACGATGATTATGAGTTATTTTACCTTTTTATAAAATAGTAAAAAAATTTTTTTTTAATTAAATGGTAACAGATGCTGAAAAACTTTTTTTTCTTAAATTGCCGTGATATAGTCCTTTCAGGTGTAAAGTTTCAGCCCATTCTGATGCCTCCTTCCACTTATATCAACACATGTCCACAATGACTATTTTCATATAAAAATGCAAGAAAAACTCGGTTTTCGCGAAATGAGTAACCGGTACAGAAAACCCGATTTCATTTTTGAAATTAGAGGGGCATAATACTTCTAGGTGTGAAGTTTCAGCCAATTCTGACCACTCCTTCTATTTTTGTCCATCATTTGTATGGAGTCGCGGCACTGTGCGCCGGCGAGTCGTTTTTGCGACCCGCCGGTAAGTCGTTTTTGCGAATCGCCGGCAAGTCGTTTTTGCGGCCCGCCGGCGAAGAGTGCTTTTCATCCGACGGCGAGTCGTTTGCGACCGTCGCCGGCGAACAAATTGTTTACCAAAACGAGTCGGAAACGACGTCGTTTGGCAAATTGGGTATGTACATAGTAAATACATATGTATATTCATATCATAAACACATTGATACGTTTGTAAGTATAATCTCGTTGGGAGCGCATATTTTCGGCTGATTGTTTATAACTCACCTCACGTATAATAATTGTCGCAATCAGTTTTGTTAGATCGATTATACACGAGCGCAGCGCCCGCGGATTGTCGTCGCTTGGTGCGATATACTTTAAGCTCTTGAGGTTGGTTACTAAGAATACTTTCACGAAAAGAAATGTCCCGTCTCTAAATGATGGCGTAGGTATGTGCATAAAAATTTATGTTCGTAAGTATGTAAGTATATACATACATACATATACCCAACTACATAAGTGATAAAAATCGATTAAACTTACAATTAGCTACGTACATACATACATACATATGTATATATGTAACTTATTTTGATATGATCCCGTTGCTTCATGAAGGATTCCATTTTAAATGGAATAGATTATCACTATTTACTATTTACACACATACATTATTCGAATATTCGAACAAGGAATTATCCGAAGAATCGATGGTGGGCGATTATTCGAATACAGATTATCGAATTTTTACTATTCGAATAGCTTCAATAGCTGACGCAACTCCTAACCGGGCATGGTTACTTCCGAGAATATCTTCATAGAATGGGAAGGGTGGACTCACCGTTCTGTCACTGCTGTGGAAACGTCGAAGATAACGTGCATCATACATTCTTCACTTGCGAACACTTCTTGATTTCGCGCAGAATGTTGGAAGAAAGATACGGAGACATGACTCCGAACAACATAATTGGGGTAATGATCTCCAGTGCAGACAAGTGGGTAGCAGTTGCGAGATACGTGAAATTCGTACTCCGCTGCAAACGAGAGGATGGATGTCTACTGAGGACACCCGAATGAAACGCCCCTACAAAAGAGCAGCCCCGAGGCTCTAGCAGCGCGCTCCTGCATCTGAACACATGCAGAATTGCGGTGCCAGATGCAGGAGTTTGGGTTTTAGTGGGTAGCCCAACACGCTTCGGTGGGAGTCCCACACTCCGGGAAGGTAGTATAGACTAGGGCCCCCGGCCAGTGCATAAAGCATTTCCCTCTCCTACGAACACAAAAAAAAACATACATACTTACAAATAAATACATACAAAAAACGTATCCTTTGACTAGATGAGGCCATTCTAAGGCCGTTAAATTCTAGATGCTGCCCAACTTGATGTGCTGCACTTCAAAGTCATTAGAACGAATTAATCGACGATTATGGATAGCAACGCAACCACGGTTCTGTTGCCAGCTGGCAACGCATCCGAATATTATGAATGGCAACTATCAGCAGTTGCTGTTGAGTTATCGATAATCGAAATTTGACAGTTCGGCAACCAGCAATTGGTTGTAAACAAGCTGTGCTAGTAAAATGAAATTATTATAATAAGGAGTTTTAAAGAAAAATCTGCAATAATGTTAAGTTCAATACAATTATTTGTTGTAAGAGGGAGAGAAATAAACGAACGCGGCCTGGATTAGGCTACATTTAAAAGATAATTCCACTCCTCTAGATCTACCGTCTGCACTGCAAGCAAAAGTTAATGGTTTGAAGGTTTTTTTCTTTTCTTATCTTTTTCTGTTCAGATTAGGGCATCCAATCCCAGACCATTTTGTGAATGCCGGGATTTCGGGATCCTAAATTGACAAAATGTTTTTTTTATTTTAACTTTTATTTCAACATAGATTGATTAAAAGAAAAATACTGATAAAAATAAAATACTTCACACAAACAGGGTTGAAATTTTGAAATTCCTGCCCGTATTTTGTTTGTAAGTCAAATATTAGTGGTGTTTAGGCGCGTCTGCTAACACCAGGCGCCTAAATACATGCTATGT
>NW_023460907.1:0-30725 GCF_013731165.1 Rhagoletis pomonella | reverse complement strand
ATATATATATATATATATATATATATATATATATATATTAGGGTGGGTCAATTAAAAAAGTTGATTCATATCCTTGCGATTCTGGTACTATGGACCATAACAAACATTTTCGCCCAAGGAACCATACCTCTAAAATCATTTTCGAGCCTGCCAAAATTTTTTGGTAGATATTTTCAAAAATACCAAATAAACGACCTCTTAGATGCATTTCAAAGACAAAAAAATATTATTGAAAATGTGTATACGGGGGTTTTTTGGGTCAGAGAATCCATTTTTCGCATTAATTTTTAATTTTGATCGCAAAAAAATAAAAAAAAATAAAAAAAGTAAAAAATAAAAAAATAAAGCAAAATAAAGAAATAAATATTTTTCCATTATTTTAAATTATTAGAAAGTCAAAGATGTGACTATTTGAGCAATAAGTTCGTCAATTTCCCCCAAAAAAAGTGAAAAATCCAAAAAATTGTTCAAAAACGCACTCTGGTGGCGATCAAAATTAAAAATGAATGCGAAAAATGGATTCTCTGACCCAAAAAACCCCCGTATACACATTTTCAATAATATTTTTTGTCTTTGAAATGCATCTAAGAGGTCGTTTATTTGGTATTTTTGAAAATATCTACCAAAAAATTTTGGCAGGCTCGAAAATGATTTTAGAGGTATGGTTCCTTGGGCGAAAATGTTTGTTATGGTCCATAGTACCAGAATCGCAAGGATATGAATCAACTTTTTTAATTGACCTACTAATTGACCCACCCTAATATATATATATATATATGAATGTATTTCATTTATTTTCAGCATTCAAAGGATTTAGTTTTGAAAAATGCAAATAATAAAATTATAGTTTAAAAAACTAAAACCTCGCGGCCGCAATAAAACAAATAACATAAAATGGGTTTAAGCTTTTGAGAAAGAAGACGACGGACTAAAACAAGATGGTTTCAAATATTTGGTTGTATCTTTCAAAATAATTGTCTTAGGAAAAAACGCTTCAAAGCGAGTTGGTACAGAATAAAATATTGAAAAATTTTCTGCTATACTCTTTCGACCTAAACATAAAAACTATTGCAGTTTTTTGCTATCAAAAAAAAAATTGTTATGTAGTTTTTTAAATCAGTGCAGTTATATCAATTGCAATTTAGGGGTTTACATTTTTCTGGGTATAAGGCTGGTATGCAGCTCCCAAGAAATCGGTCAAGAAAATTTGCCATTATTTCGTGTGTGTATCCAAGGAATTTTGACATTTTTGATACTTCACAGCCTGTTGCCTCACTCTTTCCTCAATAAATAATGGAACGGGCATATATTTCTGTTGCAAACCTGGGTTGCCTTGTGCTCTTTTTTCACAAAAAACTTTAGAAAACCGTAGTAAAAAGCGTAGCAAATTGGAACTTAGGAACTGCGTACTGTCTGAAGGAAATTTGACTCAAGAAAATTTCTTAGCCATTTCTTGTACGTCATTTCGTATGGAATTTTAGCTTTTCTTGAGAACTGCATTCAGGCCTATATCCAATCCAATGCCAAGGCAATGTTAGCTTCATTAATACATATACGTACTATAAATGTCTACGAAGCTTGACCTGCATTGCCTCCGCAACTTCTTCCTCAATTTGTTTAAACTGCCCTAGTTCCTTTAAAAGTCCCAAATCATTATCTGGGACTTTGGATGCCACTTGCGAAAAGAAACCAGTTTTTTAAATAGACACGGCATACGAAAGTATTAAATCTACGGATATTGTTCAAAAGATGCGCTGAAAAAGTAAATAGATACATTTCTTAAATGAAATAAAAATTTTAACAAAAGCCGTATCGCGCTCTCCCGAAACGGGAAATGGTTTTCTGAAGATAATTGATTTTGGAGAATTAATAATTTTCGCCACGCATCGAGCTTGACTGATTCCCTCAGGTTATGGTATCTTATATCCTAGTATTTTCTCTCCGAGAAAGAGTGAACACAATTTCAGCACTTCAACATAATCATGTCGAGTGTTATCAACTTTATTTTGCAGTTAGTCGTTAATAAAAATAAGAAGATCGCGCCTAATATTATACCGAAATCGTTTAGCTACGCCGAGGTCAGTGATACCAGTTCAAAATTTTGATGGTATATTTGTGGCCATGTTCTTTTTTTAATTTGTCAAACAATGAAATTTCAGGCCCTGAAGAAACGAATTTTTACAAAAGTCTTCACTAAGTTAAACCACCTCAACTGTGTTAATGAATTTTCATAGATTTTCTGGAAAGTGATGACAGTTGTAAAAATGTGTAGCCAATAAAAACACTTTCAAAGGTTTTTAAAAATTTGAAAAGTTTATAAGATATTCACATATATGTAATACTCCTATATTGGCGGTAAGAGCTAGTACCGTCCGAAAACACTACAGTACAGATATATCAATAAACACGTACGAAAGAAAAGGAAAACATACGTTTATAAATAAACATGTACACAACACATATGGGTGTTTCCAGCGGAAGGTCCACCACGACAAAAAAAATAAAAGTCTTATATCTAACGTATTTACGGGCCGATTTGTCTGCTTTTTAAAATATACACTGGATATGTAAGTAGAATCATGTTTGCATAAAATGGTCTTCATAGGTGGTGCCAAGGTCGAGATATTTCGAAAAACCGTATTTATGGTCCGATTTGGTTCGAATTTGGCGTATGTGGTTGAAACATAATAAATCATAGGTTTTTAATAAATTGACCCTGAATTGGCGCTGAAGTCAAAATATAAAGTATATTCTACATAAAATACAAGTTTTATTTGCGTTAAAAATTCATTTAAAAGCAATATTAACAAAAATATAACGATGGAAATTTATGTCACGTGACGCCACGTCACGTCACGTTTCACACTTGGCTTTGTAAAATAGAATTGAAACAATTTGCATTAATTCGAAAAACTCTAAAAACAACTAGAATTGCTCCAAATCATATTAAAATAAGTTTCATGAAAATAGCTATCCACAATTCGCAGAGTTTTGCGATTTTGTAAGAAAAGAAAAAATCAACTTCCATTTTTTGTCACGTAACGACACTCTCTTTAAATGCTTATATTTCAGGACCAAGCAGTTCGATTGATTTCATTTTTCGGTTAAGTATAGAGCTAATTATGTGCTATACAATGGCCCAAAAAAGTTAAAGAAAACAAATGGTATTCCTTTTTTGTATCACATTGAAATCGTACGACTGTCACGTGCGCCACCATGGGAATGCCCATATACAAAAACGGCACTCAAGTACACAATCCATTGATAAAAACGGTACTAGACTGTCTCGCTTTGATTTCGGAATGCTTACACATTGAGAAGTTAGCTTACTGCTAATATAGAAGTATTACATATATGGATATTGAGTATTTAGAATATTCGCATCATTCTACAGAATAATTGAATACAACTTTTTTTGAGAGTGGCAAAATTTACTCTCTTTACAATTGCAAATTGACTGCAATTTTAATAACAATGTAAAAAACAAATTTATTTATTTAAATGTTCTAGGCCTGGTCTTTTTAACTCGTAAGAGCTCCAGGCTACTGGGCAGTCGGTGTAGTATATGCCTATTTATATATTACCAGGGAACGGATTTTATGGAAATTGTCTTTTTTTCTGCTAAAGAGATAGAGTATATTCGATTAAGAATGTCCACGATTTAGCTTTCCCTGATTCCATATATACACATTTGATGTTACCTTTTTTTGCCCTTTTTAAGGTATTTGGTTCTTTTGTCTTTTTTAAGATATTTGCCTTTTTTTGCCATTTCTACCTTTAATTTTTTTTTAAGATTAAAAAGTATACACATGCCCATGCGGCTTCTAGAAGCGTGGGGATCTCTTGCCAAATTGGTGTTGGACAAATTCAAAGCCGTTTTCTCAGCTAACGTAGGCTTTGAGACAATAAGGGGTGTGGATAAAATTGTAAAGGGCGGGGAAAACGCCCTTATTCCTAATATATGAACGTTTTAAACGTTCCATATTTAAATTGGGCTCCACTTGTATCAACTTACGCCGAGCGCACATTTACCGCCCAATTCTGTGTTTTCTTGATAAATTTTTTGTAAAGAAATTTTATCTAGATTTTTATCAAGTAAAACCTTCCTTCGCATTCTGTCAATATTTATAAAATAATGATGGGCAAAACGCTACTCGCGAGTAGCGTCCGCGTCGCAGCGCTTATACGTATACAGAAACGATGCAGCGAATTTCAATTCAGTCTGCTTTCTAGAGTTGGGATACTATCGATAGTAATATCGATGGTATCGATAGTTGAAAACTCTCTCTTCTTTATATCTCTTAATATTACATTATTTTTTTTATCCAAGAAAATTAACAATACGGTCGGCAAAAAAAAAATTTTAGTTATTGAAATTTTTAGCAACTATATAGACGGAGAGCTCATGACCAAAAAACTCCTCATAATTCAGATCGATAGAAATTACTATATAAATCGAGATCTGGAGGGCTGGCTGCTGAACAGCGGTCTTGATTATGCGTTTTTAGCGATTAAAGATGTCTGTGAAAACCGATTACTCAACATACTTCAGACGACTTGAAATTTAGATAGAAGTTTATACACAGTGTATATAAAATGAATTCAACGTTGCCTGCCAATTCTGATGGTCGTAGAGTACTGCCATCCCAAGAATGATAGAATACAAGATTGCGCCGATCAGAGAGGATTTTTGAGAATAACTTTTGCGTGACGTCACACTGGTGCAATTGCGAGAGAGAAATGCCAAAACGTGAGCAAGAATGGAAGAAGAAGAAAAAATGTTGCAAGGAAAAGGTAAACAAGTTGCACCAGTGCGACGTCATGCAAACAACGATTCTGTCAAATTCGTTAAGAGAGGAATAGCGGTCCGAGATCGGCGCAACCTTTGTATTCTCTCAATCGTGCTGCCATCCCATGTTGAAAGTGCATTGTTGCACCTATAAGTCAACATACTTCAGATGGGCTGTCCTTATCACAGGACATTATTAATATTATAAATAGATAAAATGTCTACAGCCAGTCCAATCTGATGGTCTTAAAGTATTGCCAGCCTATGTTGAAAGTGCATTGTTGCAACCATAAGTCAACATACTTCAGATGGGCTCTCCTTATCCTTAAATGGGATAGATGGTCACATGAGTCATGATTAATCAGTCCCTTTCTGTCAGAATTTTTAAATTTTTTACAGATTTTCTGGCTAATTTATAAAAATGGAATCTTCAATAGAATGTGTTTTTTGTAATGATAAAAGAAGAGACAATAAAGTGGTTTCTTTTACTGTAAATACTTCACAAAAGTGCCGGGAAGTGTTGGATATTCGCAAGCGGTTTCATTTAAAATATAACGGTGTCGTTATTTATTTTTATGGTTATTTATTTTAATGGTTAAATTAAAAAAGAGTAAAGTTGTATTTAATTGGGTATAAATTGAGTTATTTGAACTTGGGAGGCTAATGTGTCATTCTAGGATCTGGAATGTGTGATACCATTGGAATTTAGTAATAAATACAAGAGTTACGAAGAAAATTGATTTTGGCCATTTTTTGGACTCGCCAGGGACGAAAGTTTTTATGAGCGTAAAATCCTCTCGAAATAAGCTTTCAACCTAGGAGCAAACATATTTTCGCGACCAAGTGTAATTATATATTTAAATTTTTAAATATGCAGAAGCCCCATTTTATTATTTTCATTTCAGCAACACTATGTTAAGACAGCAAATGAACGAAATACGTTTTCCCCGACGCACAGTGTATCATTTCCATATTCTAGGAAAGATTAGTTACATTATTTTATGTCGCCAAATTTCAAAACAACGCCAAGAATGTTTTTAAAAATGCCTGATAAAGACGAAACAATAACAACTAAAAAATTTAAATCAAACTGTATGGCGGGACGGGGTTTATTTGGAAAATTACCGAGCGCAATAATATTTAAGCTTGCATATTTGAAACTGAATCTCAATATTTAATTTGTCAGTGTTATGTGATTTATGCAACAATTGCTAAAATATCATTTTGGTCTTATTTTTTTAAGTATGATATTTTTAATGAATATACATTTTTGGGATTTTAGTAAACTAGGACTCAGTATTTCATGTTAAAGTAAAACGATGTTGAGTTAAATTTATTTTTAGCAAAATATTATTTTTATTAGACCCGAAAACTCGTTATCCGCCACTATTCGATAAAATTTGTATCTCAGTTTATTTGCCACTCCTCTTAGACTTTAAACAATACAATTTCAGCTGCTGGAAAGTGCAGGTTTTGATGAAATTTTGTTTTTTTTCCTACTGGGAATTTAATTTTCTTCGAGTAATTCATTTGCATTTTATCTCGACCGAGACAAATTCTTGTATTTTTGCTTTAAAAGAGAAAGCCTGATTCATTACCGTTCCAATGGTATCCCATTTTTGTAAATAGAGCAAGAAATATTGAACTTATAACGGAATTTTGTTGACCCAACTTGACTTTTTTATCGATATTTTCCACGCCTATAATTAAAAAAATATATATTTATTTTTAAGTCCATTTCTGTCAGCTTATAATTCCTTGTTATAGGGAAATTCTAAATATCAATTATAGGCATTTTAGCCTTTGTAGTTAGTTAAATATTTCAGTTTTTGCATTTTTAAAAATTGCAGTTATATAATAGGGTGGCGTGACAGTAACTATAAATTACCAATTTTTTTGTAAAAAGCTTCGCCTATCTTGTAACGTACCTTGTGCAAAATTTCATTAATCTATCTTCAATAGTTTTCTAGTTACAGAAATAAAAGCAGCTAGATGGGTAAAATCTTACACTGTGCGACGCGCCCGCACTCCTGAAAATTACGTTTTTTTACAATTTTCATATGATGTGACCATCAGAAGGGGCTGGCTGTAGATATTTCATCTATTTATAATATTAACAATGTCCTGTGAAAAGGACAGCCCATCTGAAGTATGTTGACTTAAAGGTGCAACAATGCACTTTCAACATGGGCTGGCAATACTTTAAGAACATCAGATTGGGCTGGGTGTAGACATTTCATCTATTTATAATATTAATAATGTCCTGTGAAAAGGACAGCCCATCTGAAGTATGTTGACTTATAGATGCAACAATGCACTTTGAACATGGGCTGTTTGTACTTTAAGACCATCAGAATTGGCAGGCAACCTTGAATTCATTTTATATGCACTGTAAATAAAATTCTATCAAAATTTCAAGTCATCTGAAGTATGATGACTTATAGGTGCAACAATGCAGTTTCAACATGGGCTGGCAGTACTTTAAGACCATCAGAGGGGGCTGGCTGTAGACATTTCATCTATTTATAATATTAATAATGTCCTGTGATAAGGACAGCCCATCAGAAGTATGTTGAGTTATGGTTGCAGCAATGCACCTTCAACATGGGCTGGCAGTACTCTACGACCATCAGAATTGGCTGGCAACCTTGAATTCATTTTCTATACATTCTTTCTAAATGTCAAGTCATCTGAAGTATGTTGAGTAACGGTTTTTATTGACATCTTTAGTCACTGAAAACGCATAATCAAGACCGCTGTTCAGCAGCCAGCCCCCGGATCTCGATTTACATATATATTAACAAGCTAAGCTCACAAAAAATTTCAATCGATCTGAAGTATGATGAGTTTTTTGGTCATGAGCTCTTGGTCTAACACATTTATGTTCAAAGTGTAAAATGTACCTACATAAACTTTCCCATGAATACCATCAAATCTTGAAGGGAATCTATGTATGCATGTACTATGAAAATATATGAGCAAATTAAAATCGATGCAGTTTACTGTCGAACAGTACAGTTTTTGGATAGATTTCGTACTGAAGGAACAATTTCATTTCCCAACACTGTGCGACATGCGGGCGCCACCATAAACAAGTGTGAGCTAAAAGTGAGAGTGTGCCTTCGCATGCTGTCGCTTTCTCGTCGTACATGTTTTGTTGCTATAAACGACGAAAACCAATAAATTCACTAAAATCATTCGACTGAACTATTAGTGCTTCTTAGTGCTGCGACTCATTTCGGTATAATAAATTTGTTTAATGGCTCAATGAGAGAACTGAGCACTACATCAATTCATGTCAACAGAGAACTTAGTCATTGTACATACTCTCGCTTTGTGTCCCGTACGTAAAATAGTGTTAGTGCATATGTGTGAATATTTTTCAATGAATAATATCCACTAACACAATTTCTTGTGTTATTCAACCAATTACTTAAAATCATGAATAATTGCAGTTCCCTGATACATATGTCTAAGGAATCCTTCATCAAAGTGATTTGCTGTAATAGTTTGGTTAATTAATAATTATTATATTACCTCAGTGTATTTGAAAAATACTATTTTTAAAAATATATTGTTTTTTAAAGACCTTAAAAGAAAGATATTTTAATTTTGTGGCACTTTAAACTTTTTTTCGGCCATTTGAAGGCCATTAGGCACATTTTGAAATTTTTAAATTCCATCCCTGTTACTTAGTCATTTCTTATAGGAAATATCGATATCATGACGTTGTTCGCTAATACCGGTGGAGTTATTTTCGTTTAACTACTGGGGAGTTGTTACTTATATCGTATTTTTTCAGTCCAATCTTCTAAATCTTTAGTAAAATCTGATAATTTGAAAGCTTTCCCTGAAGAATGACTGCAACTAATCCGGAATAATTACCTTCCAAGACATATTATTGCTAAATTACTAAACACAAAACACACTGAAAACTATACAATTTTGAGTTGTGTCGTTATTGCAGAGGACTATCAGTGAGAACACATTAAAAAATATTGAAATGACAAGTCCACGAGATTGAGAAAATTTCTCACGTATGCTTTTTGATTTTCACATCTGTACCTCCTTATATTTTTCACTTTTTTTTTGCCAAATTTCAATTTTTCCTTTTAAAAAGTAAAAAAATTACAGTGCAAAGTAAAATGCGACGATAAATTAAATACGAAATGCGCAAATGCTCGCCAAAAACGCCACACACATTGCGAGTGACGTAAAACTTTCACAAGAATTTAAATTTAAAAATTTGCCCATACACATGAATGGACGGCTTTACGAAAAATTCCAACATAAGCATTGCACATATAGCCATTTCAATGAGGTTGTAATTCTATTTTTCAATCTCGTTTCTGAGTATCTGAAAAGGTGGTTACCTCAACTACACGCACTCATTTTTTCCATTATGACCTTCTACCAGCAAACTCGTTATCAAAAAATACATAACAAATTTAAACTAATATTTACAAATCGACAGCTGACCGGAAGAACGCCCTACTTCAGAATTTGTTTGAAGAACTCCCTATTTTAGAGTTTTATTGAAAAACACCCTTCCTCAATTGAAAATATTTTGAAAATATGTTTGAATCGGCAGCTGAGATAGGGCATTTTTAAACCGAATTCTGAAATAGGGCGTTCTTGAAAAGTTGTCTGAGATAGGGAGTTTTCGAACTGGCTGCTAAGATAGGGCGCTCTTCCACTCAGCAGTCGAAATACAACTACAATTTATTTAGAGGGGTTTCAACACTTACCTATACAATTTCTTGCGCCCTTCGAGAACGGCATGTATACATACGGATTCCGTTTAGCAATATTTTCAGGCGTGAAGTTATTAGGATTGAAAAGATGAGCCTGTTGCCCCCACCAGGTTTTAGAGCGATGCAAGCTAAAAATAGGCACTATCACTTGCATATTCGGTGATAAATCTATCTCCGACGTTAATCTGGCTTTGCGTATTGCTTGCCGTCCGATAATTGGTATGGACGGCATAAGGCGTAATGTTTCGGCCACTACCATGTCCAGGTAAGGCGCCTGTTTCAGGTGATCATATGTAACTTCAATGTTCTTTTGAGGAAATAGCGCATAGGTTTCACGAAAAAGATTTTCCTGTACATCCGGATGCATAGCTAACATAACCAAAACCGAATATATGGCCGTGGCCACTGTTTCAAATGACTGAAATTAAAAATATGTGTACTTTATTAGTATTTTTAAATAAAACTAACTAAAATTGTTGAAACTAGGTAATATGTATGTGGTGTGTTTATACGTTTTAAAAAATTATCCGCCATTTTGAATTTAGCCATATTGAGCCGCGAATCTGTACCCTGTAGAAAAAAATTATCAATTGATAAAAAATAACCTACTTGTAGTTAGCTTTTTTGCGGGATTTCTATAAAATATATAACCTGTAGTTAGCTACAAAAAGTTAACTTGAAACAAGTGGACAAGTACTGCAGGAGTAAAGCTCGAGATTGTTTTCTTTAAACGCGTTTCTATTTAAATATCATGCACTTCGCAAATACTTTTTCGAATTGAGGACAAATAAAAGGAAGATCGAAATTTCATATTATCATTTGGAAGTTATGTCTGACGAAGTTCGAATATGGAACCACCTACAGTAGAATATGGTAACAAATATGAAATGTAATAAAATAAATAAAAATAAAAAAATAAAAAATATATTTTGTTTTTCCTATTGATATTTTATGTCCAAAAATAGTTAGTTACAAGTTAGTTACACCAAATGCAGAGGTAACCACCCTTGACTACATCTAATGCAGAGGTAAACCACCCTTGACTATTTCGCGGCCATTGCCATACAAGTATAGTTAGCTTTCGTCGAAAAAAAAATACAGATAATAAGTGAGTTGTTGCTTCTTCCTAATCAACTTGAAGTTAGCTTATAGTTAGATACATTTCGTGCAGGGTAACTTCATCAGCGTTTTTCCATTTTAGTTTTTGTAAGTCATTTTTAATGCTTTCTTCTGCGACTGGTTTGAACAATTTGTCATTATAGCGAGCTAAATAGGTGGATATGGAAAATAAATTATTACTTTCCAGCAATGAAAATTTTGAACAAAATTCTGTTTTCAAAGTAGTGGCTGTCAGCCGAATCGGATCAGAATACAGTTATTTTTTAAAAAAGCAGCCCGTTACCTAATTCTTATCTTATCAAAGGTCAGACCTATAGTTTTTTAATTATTTGAGCATCGGTTCTCTTTATAGTCAGACGTTGATCATTTCTGCTGGAAATCCCTATTGAAGGAGCTTACTCTTTGACTTTAAATAGCAAAGAAGGGACAGTTTTACCACATAAAATTTTAGCCAAGGATCCAATGTATATCCCTACGAATAAAAGGTTGCCCGACGAGTAAACAAAATTACTGTTCTTTAAATTTTTGCTAAAAATAAATTCCCCAAAGAGCCCCATTTGAAATTATTGAAAGGAATATATAACTTCAAAGGCAAATCATGAAAATTTAAGTTAAGAATTACAGTGCACACTTTCTTATTTTGTGTCTAGTAGTTTATTTTAAGATTGGTCCAAAAGAATCATAATACACAGAGAAACCAATGCAGGTATTTAAAGAAGAGAAAACAAAAAATATTGTTAAAACGACTATGTTCTCTTTGACGTACGATCCCGGGATTTTCGGCATGGCGTTGTCACAATCCCGGGATTAGTCCCGGGAGTAGATATTCATTACTTTTTAACAACTTGAATCGAAAAAATTGCTTATATATTGTTTGAGAAGCTCTCCTACTATGAAATAAATAATAAATAAATGGATTTGAAACCATGGTGCAATAATTACAGGTATTCTCTTCCCAGAGAGCGCATATTCCGATCTGACTTATTTAAAATATATCATTGTTGCCCACACTAAAACGTTTACTGCTGGAAATATCCCTTTTTCCACAGCCCATATACCATATATTTATGTTCACGTATTTTTTTAACAACCATCGTACAGAGAACTTATTCAATTTGCAAAAGCCGGAAAAAAATTTGCTTGTCAGTCTCCGACTAGCCCTCTTGCGATACGGTTGTGCTACGCTTGTTGATTGCAATTTCTTTTTCGCCCTATTCGTTCGTGTGCAGTGTACACGCGATTATTATTTATTACTTTGTGACAATTAAGACAAGTTACTTAGCTCTTGTGTGTGATCTAATTGACAATGGCCCCAGGGGCTTTCAATTTTGGGGATAATAGATATGCTCTATTATCACCCAGCCCCCGTTCTAAACGGAAAAAGACATCAAATTTGTGCGAAGAATTCCCCGAACTCCCCGTGACTAAAAAGGATGATCCTAAATTTATAGTTATAAAACCAGCTGATGAAAACAAATCTTTTTCCAACTACTCGATATTTGCAATTCACAAATCATTACTCGCCTTATGTAAGGATATCAATTCAATAAGCCTGCAGTCAGATGGTGGTCTGATACTTCTCGTCAAAAACCGACAATCAGCCAAAAAGTTCATTGACGCTCGATCTCTCCCTGGCCTTTGCGAAATCACGACCAAATATCACGACAACCTAAACAGCGTTAAAGGCACGGTTTATGCTCCATTTTTGAACAACGTCCCTGAAAGGGAGATCATCGAAGAACTCAAAAACTACAATGTTACGAATATCTACAAATTTCAACGTACTACAAACGGAGTTTCTAAAC
The DNA here is from genome assembly GCF_013731165.1 of Rhagoletis pomonella. Classification (NCBI taxonomy): domain Eukaryota; kingdom Metazoa; phylum Arthropoda; class Insecta; order Diptera; family Tephritidae; genus Rhagoletis; species Rhagoletis pomonella. Next base: position 18,258 of record NW_023460907.1, on the reverse strand, counting down.
CCACAGGAGTTGTCCTAATCTCATTCGACAGCTATTTTCTTCCAGAGAAAATTGATATAGCTTGGATAACTACGCAAGTGCGCCCGTTTTACCCGAATCCCATGCGATGCAAGATGTGCCAAAAATTAGGGCATATGCAAAAATTCTGTAAAAATCTTCCAGCCTGCTCTACATGCAACCTACCACCCCACATCCCCGACCCATGCATCAGGTCATTTTGCGCTAACTGTGCAGGTGAACATGCTGCTTCATCAAATATATTCCCAAAATATTTGCAAGCAAAAGAAGTACTAAAAATAAAGACTGAAACAAAATGTACAATGAAAGAAGCAAACAAAATATACAAATCCCGGAATCCCATCTTACCAAACTCCCAAACCTTCGTCTCAGCCCTAAAACCTAACAATGAAATTGAAACAAACTCTGCACATACAAACAACATATCTGCACCAAAGCCAAAACAATCTACCAACAACACTACTCTTCTCAGCGAATCCCCTAAAACCGGTTTCGTCGAGAAGAAAGTCTTAAAGCAAATAAAACTCACAGCATCCAGTCAACTAGCAATGAGCCGCAATCATCTGACCTACAAGACCTCTCTACAGCAGTAGCAATAACATATCCAATGAACCACGACAACTATTCCCTTCCTCCTCAAATCACAATACTTTCAATAACACTACTGAAACAAATTCGAGTAAACAAACACCAGACACAATGGAATTCGAAATAACTCACCAGCGAGCAAAAGACGAAAACTACAAAACGCACTCACCACATCCCATCAACAATAACGTCTTATCATCTGCAACAACAACAGCATTAAAAGAATACATCAAATCCAAAACAGCCCCCAACAAAACCACTCAAATCTAAATCATCTGTTTATATACATACAACACACACTAACAATAACATTCAACGCTCTCTAACATTAATTTTGCACCTACATACGTAATTATATTTATATATATATATATTTATACACAGATTATCTAACCTTTATATATACCTATACTTACATTTACATTTATATTCTCGTTTACATCTACATCTACATTTACATTTATTCTTAACTTGCACCTATTTCATAAAACCCGGTTTATATTTAAACAAACATACAACATGGCCTTCACAATCATTCAGTGGAACATCAAAGGCTATCTCAATAACTACAATGAACTTGATTTACTAATCAGAGATACCCATCCTAATGTAATATGCCTTCAGGAAACTCATATCCCGTATAATACTAAGAATATTATTATCCCAAAAGCCTATGTGGGGTATTTTCACAACTGTGTTAATAACAAAAACGCCAAACAGGGCGTCGCAATCTTTATCAAACGTAACATTCCCCACCGAATAGTATTTCTATCATCGACCATCCAATCAATATCCATTGAAATAAAGCTTACATTTCAAATTACTATCATTAACACGTAAATACATCCCACCATCCCAAACTTTCTGTGAGGCAGATATCTGCTCTCTACTCTCCCGTTCAGTAAGTCCACCCTTCCTACTAGGAGATTTTAATGCTTGGAGCCCTCTGTGGGGCTCTGAAAAGTCCAACAAACGAGGTACCATAGTTGAAAATGTAATTTTCGCTGAAAACTAATTATTTTGAATGACGGCTCTCCCACTCATTTTTCAACCCACAACACATTCATAAACATTGATTTAACGCTGGCATCTGCACAGTTAAGCCCCAAATGTAGCTGGAGAACGCTAAGTAGTCTGTACGGTAGTGATCATTTTCCCTTACTTTCGGTCATTCAAACCAAGCTAAATCCTTGTCATCTCACCAAGTCCCCGAATTTTAATACCGACGCTGCCAACTGGGATATGTATCAAACCACTTGTGAAAAAAACTTTAAAAACTGGAACACCTCCAATGTTCATCAACTTGCGGCCAACATCACAAAAGCAATCAGGTCCGCGGCCAATGTGGCCATTCCACAAAGCAAAACAACTCCTTTAAAAATCTACGCGGCATGGTGGAATAAAAATCTTAGTACCCTAAGAGCAGAAAAACAAAAGCTGTGGCATATTTACAAATCATCTCCCTCAGTCCCCAATTTAATTGCCTACAAAAAGGCCAATGCAATTTTTAAAAAAAGTGTCAAGGCAGCGAAAGCAGAATCTATCGGAAAATTTACTGAAGACATCAACCCCTCTTACTCACCCAAAAAAATCTGGTCGAAAATCAAAGCCCTTACCGGAATCCCTCCTACTCCCATTAAAGTTATCCAGCTTTCCAATCAGCTATTTTCCTCACCCTTAGAAATAGCCAACATTTTCGGCGAAACCTGGTCGAATTACGCTCATGACTCCAACTTCCATACAGCGTACATCAATAGAAAAAGCACAATACTCTCCCAGTCTTACAACCCATCCAAAGTGGCAACTGATGCACCATACTTAGAAAAGGAATTCAGCTATATAGAGCTGGAACATGCCCTCCAACATTCTAAAGGGAAAACCCCTGGCAAAGATCGTATATCCTATCCCATGCTGCGACATCTCCCAAACCGGTGCAAAAATATTTTATTAGTCTTATACAACAAAATCCTTGAAAGCGGCACATATCCCCACACCTGGCTTTCCGCCACCCTCCTTCCGATCCCAAAACCTAACCAAGCTATAGATAATATTAACAGTTACCGGCCGATCTCCCTGTTGTCCTGTTTAAGTAAAATCCTCGAGAAAATGCTCACAAAACGCTTAATGTGGTTCTTAACCAAAAACCACTTGATAAGCCACAACCAAGTTGCATTCAAAAATAATCACAGCACCCTTGATGCTTTACTTCTTCTCCAGCATTTTATCTGTGATGCTATATCAACAAAAAACCATGTATCCGTGCTATCTACGGACTTCGAAAAAGCTTTTGAGCGCGTAGGGGCCCACGTAGTTCTAGAACAACTCGCTTTATGGGAAATAGGCAGCAGAATGTACAACTTAATTAAGTCATTTCTCTCCATACGTAGTTTCCAAGCCAAAGTCAATGGCACCTACTCGGAAACTTTTCCACTTGCCAATGGTATCCCCCAAGGCTCCCCCCTCTCGGTCGTCCTACTCATAACAGCCTTTCAAAAACTCAACGTAATGATCTCCAAATACCGCGGCCTACATCTTAATGTCTACGCTGACGATGCAGTATTTTATACTAAAGAGAAAGACACAAAGAAAGTACAAGACGTATTTTCCAACTTACTTGAAGACATACGTTCTTGGGGTATTTCTTCTGGAGCTATCCTATCCGTCAACAAATGCAAAATACTCCATATATGCCGTAAACATCACTGTTCTCCGATACAAGTAAACACAGCCAATAACAATATAGAAAATGTAAGTACATTAAAGCTGTTAGGTATAATCTTTGACAACAAATACACATTCAAATACCAATGCACTGAACTCAGAAAAAAACTAATCCCACGTTTGAACATAATAAAGTACTTGTCGTCTCCGCATCCACACTAACACGCTTGTCAACCTGACACAATCTCTAGTTCTATCCAAAATTGACTACGGACTCCAAATATACGGTAGGTTCGCCAAGTCCCATCCAGCTCTCCTCAACAAACCATACCATACATCAGTGCGGTGCACCATTAAAGGCTTTCCTACTTCCCCCACAAAATGTGTGCTAGCCGAGGCCGGTCTTCCATTAATTATTGATAGATGCCAAGAAACCACATACAAACTTATCCCCAAATTAATGAATACGACCAACAAACTCCTGTTTGACACTTTTCGTAGCGCTTCCCGAAATAAACGCAGACACTCAATCGTATCCACCTTACGCCATTGCATCGCCTACTGTAAAGACTTGGGGATAAAAATACCATCTAGTTGTAAAAAAGTGAGTCGACACACCTTGAATATTATCACCCTCATCCTTAAATATACAATTGCATAATTTTCCTAAAAGCACCACATGCAAAACCACATTCACTCAACTTTTCAACCAGATAATAAACAGTGAAGACCTATTTGACTGGTGCCCGATTTTTACTGACGGATCCAAATCCGAACACAATACCGATTTCGCCGTTGTGAAAGAAAACGGAGACCTTATATATGGCGGATCTCTGCCTCTATATGCCTCCATCTATACTGCGGAAGCCGTCGCAATACTGAAGGCAATCGATTACGCAGTAATCAAAAAAGGGAAGTTTGCAGTTTTTTCGGACAGTATAAAAAATATATACAACGACAACCAAATTGCTAGTCAAATCCGAGACCAGCTAATTAAGCGCGCTGATAAAATAAAAATCGTCTGGATTCCCAGTCACGTAGGTATCAAAGGCAATGAACACGCAGATTTAGCAGCCAAAAATATGTATCTTACCCCCACCATATCATTTGACTCTCCTTCCAGAAAGGACCTCGTTAAATACATTCAAAGCCATATATACACTCTAAAACTTAATTCCTGGTCCCAATTCAATCATCCATACATGCAATATAATCCCCAGTGCAAGAAATCTCTTTTCCCTTCCTCAGCTTCCAGATTACTAACAAGTGTTTTCACGCGTCTCAGGATAGGCCATACCAAACTAACCCATCAACATCTCCTCCTTGGCGACCCTTCTCCTGTATGTCCGCTTTGCGGGGACCATCTCAATGTAACACACATCCTAGACTCATGTTCCCCATTATCCTCAAAACGCACCTCCAATTTTGGTACCACCTTACCATCCTCACTATTAAAAGATATAAATGTAAGTAATATAACTACGCTATTTAACTTTTTAAAAGAAATAGATTTACACAAATCTTTGTAAAACTAGCTTTACTACCTACAATCCTCAACACGATGTTCATATTAATTAATTACAATAGCACCGTAGGCCTCAGCAGCTAGTGTGCAATTAATGTTAGTGCAATATTTTATATTTCTCTAATAAATAATAATAATAATAATAATTTGCTTGTAAATAAATTCCAAATTTGTAGGGCTCCATTAATTTCAAACATTTTAAAAAATAAAAATAAAAAGTCAAATTCTTTTAAACTGCATAAAAGAACGGGCTTACACAGTGATTACGTAAAGTACTCAGTTTTGTGACATAGCTACTTAGCATTAATAAGCAATGTAATTAGTCATATTTATGTAAAACTAAAAAGAATTTAATTAACAATCACAAGTAATTTTATGGTTTCGTAAATTCAAAACGTAAGGTACATGGTTTTCCATCCGCTATGCATTATCGTAACACTGTTTCTAGCGACAGCCAAGTCATTGCCAACATGTTTGCGCACTTCTTTAGGTCCAAGTATTCTGTAGACTTCCCTATAAGTGGAGGCTATCCGTATGAGTTTTGTGCAATCAACTCTGCTTATATTCCAGTAATATCTTCCGATGAAGTTTTACAGTTTTACAGTTTAAAAACCTTAAAAGCGTCATTTAGGCCTGGACCTGATCATATTTCGACCTGTTTTCTTAAAAACTGCGCTGAGAACACCTGCGAGCCTTTAACAACTCTGTTCAACTTGTCACTAAAACATGACGTTTTTCCGTCAGCCTGGAAAGAAACTTTAATAATACCACTTCACAAATACGGCAGCAGCGCTTCAATAGAAAACTATAGAGGCATAGCGAAGCTCTCCGCTATCCCAAATTATACGAATCAATTATTGTTTATCAGCTGACATGTTCTATACCTTATTTAATTTCACAATCTCAACACCAGTTTTCTAAAGGAAGATCTGTTATCACTAATTTATTGGAGTTTACAACTCACGTCTCAGACAGTTTTAGAGAAAATGCTCATACCGACGTAATATATACCGATATCAGTAAAGCTTTTGGCAAAGTACGTCACTCGTTCTCTTCTTCTTCTTTTTTGGCGCTGTAACCGCCTAAGCGATTTTGGCCGAGTTCAGCAAAGCACGCCAGTCGTTTCTCCTCTGCGCCAACTGACGCCAATTGGAAACGAAAAGTGAAGCCGAGTCCTTCTCCACCTGATCTTTCCATCGCAGTGGGGGCCTCCCTATTCCTCTGCTACCACCAGCGGATTCCGAGTTGAATACTTTCAGAGCTGGAGCGTCGGTGTCCATTCGAACGACATGACCAAGCCAGCGGAGCCGCTGTATTTTAATTCGCTGCACTATGTCCATATCGTTGTAAAGCTCATACAGCTCATCGTTCCATCGTCTGCGGTACTCGCCGTCGCCAACGCGTAAAGGCACGTAAATCTTCCGCAAAATCGTTCTCTCAAACACTCCATGCTTCTGCGCCATATACCAGCGCAGGCATGATGAATGACTTATAGAGCGTGGTTTTCGTACGTCGAGGAGGACTTTACTCCTGAATTGCCTACTCAGTCCAAAGTAGCACTTGTTGGCAAGAGTGATTCTACGTTGGATTTCAATGCTGACATTATTATCGGTGTTAATGCTGGTTCCCAAGTAAACGAAATTCTCTACGTTCTCGAAATTGTAACTGTCAACAGTGACGTGCGTGCCAAGGCGCGAATGTGCTGACTGTTTGTTTGATGACAGGAGATACTTCGTCTTGTCCTCGTTTACCACCAGACCCATTCGCTGTGCTTCCCTATCCAGCTTGGAAAAGGCTGAACAGACTTCGCAGTTTTTGGTACCGATGATGTCGATGTCATCGGCATAAGCCAGCAATTACACGTCACTCGTTACTCATCCGTAAACTCGACCTAATCGGCTTCCAGCCCAGTCTTCTTCAGTGGACCTCTTCTTACCTCTCTGATAGCACACGAATAGTTATTTTTAATAATTGTTCTTCCAACATCATTCAAGTTTCTTCAGGAGTTCCTCAGGAAAGCCACCTTGGTCCGATTCTGTTCCTGATATTCATTAATTATATTTCTTCTATAATAAAATGTACAAAAAATTGAATGTATGCCGATTTCTAAAACATTGTCCTCTATCGAAGAAAGGTTTGTTACAAGCGGATCTAAGCAACGTGGTTAGTTGGTGTAATGCAAACTATATGTCACACTCTTAAAAATGTAAGATTATATGTTTCTTTTTAAGGTTGTTCATTCAGAAAGGATTCAATCAATTCAAAAACAAATCTTGCTTTTTGCATTGCGTGATTTTAACTGGGATTCTGACTACAATCTCACTCTTATACAAGTCGTCGAAAGCTCATAAATTTGCCTACACTCGCAAGTCGTAGAAAAATGCTAGGTGTAATATTTTTTGTAAAATTAACGATGGGCTTGATTAATAGCCCGGCCCGTCTGGCTGGGATAAATTTTAATGTTCCCTATCGAGTGTCAAGACACTTTCGACCTCTGTTTTTGTGAAGCCATGCAATCTCTCATTCCAGCACGTTTGGCATATCGGACTCGATTTTTACTATATAGAAAACTATCATTTCCAATCTGAAATAAATTGAATCAATCAATTGAAATACTATTTTCAGCATATCCAATCAGCTGATGAATTTGATTCCGTAGCTGAATAGTTTTAGATCTCGACACTTAACAAACTCCTGTTTCCACGACTCGGCACCAAACAACAAAAAAAAGTTCCGTACGTCATGCGGACTGCGCCCCTCGTGTCGGTTGGCCGGGAAAGGAGGGTACAAACCGTTGGGATTAATTAATTAATTTCGCATACAGATGCGAAATACAGCGAGCGACATTTTACCTTTTCAAAAAATTAAGTCAATAAAAATTTGGAAATAAAGTAAATAATGTTATTTCCTCATTCAAATGGAAATAGCGTCAACAATGCTTAAGTATGTCGATTCAAAGAAAAAAGTATTGTTCTAGTATAGTGAGCGAGATATGAATGTTGTTACAATAAGCATTGCCCCGAAAGTGTTGTTTCCATAGATGAAAGAGGTCATTGCCAAATCATCAGTGTGCTATTAATCAACACACAATGAAGGGCCCCAGCAATTGGTTGACAATTTAAAATTAATATAATAAAAATATGTACTATGCGAAAAACTAAACGCAAAAAAAGCTGGAATACGAGAAATATTTGAAGAAAGAATGTAGAAATGATCCAGAACTTGCAAAACAAGTTACACTTCCACAAAAATAAAGCAAAGACTATTAAATTGAAGAAACAGTGTGTTGCCGCCATGTCCAGTAACACCGAAGGAACACAGAAAGAATTGCGTTTTTAAATAAGCATATCTGAAAGAATTCGGAATATCGAAGGTGGAAAAGACCTTTCTATAGGAAACAATTGAGTAGTCCACTTGCAAACAGCGTTATGTGATTTTATAATAGTGTAAAAAATGACTACGACAACAAGTAATATTTAAATTGAATCTTTTTTATTATTACCTGAGAATTTTGATAAATAAGAGCCTTTTAAAATTATAACGTAAGATAACATTAACTGTCTATACGACCTAAAGCACTTTTCTAAGTTCATCAGAAGATGGATACTTTTGAAAGTTTATAAATAAGTATGGTAGCGACTTTTGGAAGAAGAGTTGACATTTTATGCTATAAAAAAATTTTTTACTGTGCTGTTAGTGGACAGGAAACTACTTTAAATACTAGTACGTAATCCACCAAAAACTAAAAATCGAAAAAATTTTACATAGCCCACTTTGCAAGTGGGATACTCAAGTATAGAAAAGGAATTTTCTTACACTGTATTCATGTCGCCGCCAACAATGTGTGACATCATTTAAAACAGCTAAGGAGAATGACGATACTATTTATTAGACGGCACTTTCAAGTCACTGTGCCAAAATGCGGGTATAAACAATTATTGATTATTTAATATCGGAACCGAGATCATGTAAGCTGAAAAAATCTTCCAATAACTTACAAATATAAAAAGTAAAATATCGAGGGCTTAATAAATTCAATAATACCCTCTATCTGCAATTTTATCAAAAACTACTTTGTGATTTTAGAACCGCGCGGCACGGTAGGTACGACTTGGTTTGGCGCACGGACACGGGCCGCCGCTAAGCTGCTCAAATTTAATGTTTGAAATAGCAAAAATGTCAATGGATTTTATTTCGCTTTTGAAAAGGTAATAATATGTCAATTGACTTTATATCGCTCCAGTATGCGAAATAGTGTCAATTGACCAATATAGTGATCAAAAAAATAATCAGTAAAACTGCCGTTTTCACATTCGAAAATGCATAATTTTCCCAGCGGCGATGTCCTAGGAAAATTGTGTTCAATTTTGCATTACCAGTAATGCAGGAATGAATGCGATTTAAAATGAAATTTTGCGACTTTTTGAATGCATTAGAATGCTGACTACATATCAAACAGTAATAAAATTTAGAACTCATAAGCAATAAATTACATTACCTATCACCAGGGAACAGATTTTTAGGACCTAAAAACCTTTAAAAAAAAGCAAAATAAAATAACGAAATAGGCAGGAAAAGGCACTAGAAATAGCAAAGAAGGCACTAAACGTTGAAAATTATTGAAATCGGACTTAAGTTACGGCCGCTTTTCATATAACGGTAAATTTCAGAAATGCTTGAAACTTCAATATTTCGAAACTTAAGGACGCTAACTTACTCAAAATTGATACTAAAAACAATCCCTTGAAAAGAACGAACATTATTTGGAATTTTGGTAAATGGGCGTGGTATTGCCCACATATGACTATATAAGTTTATCTCATTATGTCTAACCGAACGTTCTATCGAACATGTTTAAAATAGGCGTACAACCACCCCGGCTCACCATGTAGCGGTAGTTTTCGGAAAGGTGGAAAACATATACTTATTTAATACTTGCGCCGGGTATTTGATGTTCGGCTAATGAACAAGTTTTCGAGATATTTTCAGATGTACATGGCGTATAAGTACTTTTCATACAAAAAAATTTTGCGCATTTGCATATGACCTTTAATTACTTGTTTATTTATCCATCACATTTCTTCATTATAAACTTGATTTGTTTGTATCAGAACAGGCTAAAGCTTTGAATGTACTAAATGTGCGCTCGACGTGATATAAGTGGCGCCCAATTTAATTATGGAAGGTTTGAAACTTTTATATTATCAGGATTAAGGGCTTTTCCCTCGCTATAATCACTTTTTTAAAGGTACAATAGACTAAAAATGGCAAATATCTTAAAAAAGCAAAACAAAAGGCAATATCAAATGAGTATATGGCCTAAATCGCCGAAAACGAAACCAAGGGTAAAATTTTTTTTCTGAGGTTTCGCAGATTTTTGATTATATCTTGGTCATACATATTCTAAGGTATCGGACAACATAAATATAAACACGAATCTCCTTCTCTCAAACATGAAAATTCACTAAATCCTGAGACACCTTTAAAATATTAAAAATTAAAAAAGAACAACACGAAACTAAAAGGTAGTTTATATTTAATGACGGTCATTTTTCATATAATACTTGCTGCTCTTAGCTGGGCTAATGTTTTCTTTAAGTTAATAAAACAAATATTTGACAATAAATGCAGCTTTCGATATGAAAATGAGTTCGACAGGTTTTTTTAATGTAATGTAATAGTCCAAAACACCAAAAAGTTTTTGGCGTGGAATCCACCAGGTTAAAAGAATGAAAGATCGTAGTTTTCTTCGAGCAATTTTGGCCTACTTTCATAATTTAAAAAAAAAATCTACTGTACTGTCCCTTATACCTTTGTTTTAAAGGGAAAAATATTTGTAACGTAACAGTCTTTTTAATACTTTAATTTTCAAGTAAGAAATTTTTTATTTTAGCTAATTTTCCAAGCTAAATTGTAAGCCATAAGACGTCTAGCTGTTATACAATTAAAATCATAAAGCTAATCAAGGCTCAAACAAATAAAAATTACATAGAAAAGTTAAAACAAACGCGAAAATTCGATGGCTTTAAAAAGAAACGGGCCGCCGCCCAAAGAAAGCGGCGCAAGGAATTAAGAAATGAAGAAAATAAATTGCCAATCGAAGAATTTAAAAGACGTGTTAAAACCCGCCGCTCAGTTATTCGAGAAAATGTAAGGAAGCACCGAGAAAAAATTAAATCTAAACCGGTTCTGAATCACACTGATGTCAATGAACCGATAAATGGTCACGAAATTGGTGCCGCTGAGGTTGAAAAAGGCTATAAATCCACCCAAGCACTAGGTAAAGCAGTGAAAAAAGCTATGAATGCACTTCCCGCTTCTAGGGCACGCAAAAACGCAGTCTTAACAAAGATTATAAGCGACATGAAAGATTAAGACCGACATGACCCTTTAAATATTAGGTGAATAGGCGGAAAAGTTGCTGGTTTAGGGTTGAAGAAGAAATTAGAAGATTTTACGAAAGGGATGACATCTCCAAAATTTCTCCAAAAACAAAAGATGTTAAACAATACGACAACTTAGAAACTGGGGAAAAAGTACTTCTTCCGACGAGGTACATGCTCCTGACTATCAAAGAAGTCTTTGCAATATTTGATGAAGAACAAGAAACCACAGGGAAAGGTATAGGAATCTTAACAACAAGTTGTGGAATGTTGGCCCATAATTATTTATATTTTCCTTAGATGGCTGTGGCCTTACATTGTTTGCTGAAAATCGCCCAGAACATATAAGATTAAATAAGGATCTCCCCCATTGCATGTGCATGTGTTCTTATCACTCCAATTTTATTGAGGCTGTCGCAGCTCTTCATAAATATGCTCCATCAATGCCAACATATAATCAAGGTTTTGTTAAGAAATTTTTGTGTGAGGATACCAACACAGATTGTTGGTTTTCAAGATGTGGCAAATGTGATGGTATATCTTCTGAATCACTGAAGAAACAACTTAGTGACATTAAACTAAATATTCCCGTTAAATGGATGGTCTGGCGAAAAAGTGGCAGTTCTAAATGAATCGAGAAACGCGAAGAATCTGGAACACTGAAAGGCTTGCTTGTTCACATAACTTCGTTATCGCCCCAATTTTTCCGCCATAGTTATGTTAAGCGAGAGCAGTCGGATATTTATTACAAGTACGATCGCCCAAGGGCTTCTAACGAACAATTAAACGAAGGATTGCTCCAAATTGATTTCGCTGAAAATTTCGTATGTGAATGGCAAGATGAAGTTCAAAACGCACACTGGAATCAGAAGCAACTATCTTTGTTCACAACTGCTTTCTATTATACAGATTCCAATCGAAGGTTTTCATATCCGACGATTTGGCACATACAAAAGGAAACAATACATATTGCTAACAGGACTACCAAAATCAGTAAAAATATTGAAAATTTGGAGTGACGGACCTTCATCGCAATTCAAAAATAAGTATATTGCTGCAGTTATTCCTTTATTAGAAAACGAGTTCGGATTAAAAATATATTGTAATTATTTTGCCACTTCCCATGGAAAGAGTTGTGTAGACGGAATTGGCGTAACTACCAAACACATCGTGAAGAAACATGTTTTGTCTCGAAAATGTATCGTAAGCTGCGCTTCGGAGTTTGTTTTAGCATTTAATCGGACAGAATACGTATATCGTACATGTAACGTAACAGTCTATTTCTGTAACGTAATAGTCCGACTATTTTTTGTTTACATTGACCTCAAATTTTATTTTATCACTCCAATTAAAACTTAGTTCTTTAGCTCCATCCTTAAGCTAAGAAGCTGTATTTCAGCCATTGAAAACACTCAACTAGGAGAGCAGACTTTTACGATAATATACGATCCCTTTAAAATCTACTTCCAAAATGTGTAATGCAACAGTCAGGTCTTAAACCGTTCACTAGTCCTGAACAACGTGAGCTACAATAATTGTGTGTACATGAAAAATATCGCTACATGTTCATAGTTTAAGGTGTAAGAAGAAAAATAATCGGATAATTATTTTCTACTGAGTTTCAGTGGTATTTCTAAAGCTGTGTGAGCCAAAATGTAATGTAACAGTCCGCGTTTTGGGCCATATGTGGAATCAGGAAAAGCTAAATCGTGGATATTCTTAACCGAATATACTCTATATCTTTAGCAGGAAAAAAGGCACGTTCTATAAAAATACGTTCCCAGCTTATCACGCATGTAATGCATTATTACTCTTACCACTGAGTCTTGTTACCTGTCACCAGTTGACGTAACTACCCTGCAGTACGGGGGAGCGACTACAGGACAGATGAATCGGTATCTACCCTGTAAACTCCTTAGATTTTCGATCGCCTACTTGGCTTGTATTTCAGCGATTACGTTTAAAAGGCAATATCCTAGGCAGTAGTCACCATCGCATCGATCTAGTATGGAGTCGGCTGCCAAAAATACTTCCAGTAGCGATATCGATGTGAATCTTTGGTTTCAGCTTTAGAAAATTATAATAAGTAATTAATCATAGAATGGCCACACTTAAGTGGCTCCAAACCCTCTTACGCCCCCCTCTTCCACCCTGCCTAATGAAACAAAAAAGTTGGAAAAAATTAAAATGCTTTTTTTAAAGGGGGACCTACATTGCATGCTTCTCTGTATAGCCGGAGAACTACGTTTTTATGCATTGCTAAATATCCGTTTATTGAAATTTTATGTCAAACGCACGCATAGGTCCGCCTTATTTCAGGAAAAGTTTTTCACAAGATGCAAAATAATACTTATAAAATAATGAAAAATTTAATTGAAAATTGATTTCCAAGTTACTCAGAAAATCGAAAACGAATTTCTAAAAAATGGCTACCTCTTGCTAGGTAATTTTTGCTGCCCAGTTAAAAAGGGATCATAGCTCAGGAGCAAACGATTAAGCAAATTCCTTTTTGGTGATGGAAACGATAAATTTAAATTTCTTTGTTTTTGGTTTCAGGAGCTTCTTCAAAGAGCTCTCCAATCGATATCTACTACAGCATGTTCAATAACATCAGGAGCGTGGATTACAATTTTGTGAACTGGTGGGGAAAAGCATAGCATGAATAGTACGTTGTCAATTCCTCAGCAGTATCTGGCTCGAATTTCGTGACCCTGAAGACAAGACTTGCTGTATGTTACACAGTTTTCCATACAATTTTTATCAATGTCTGTTATTTCGGCAGATACGTGCGCGTTAGCTAGGTCTGCTATTCGTCATCGCTTAGTTTGTTTTGAACACTCTGCGAGACTTACTTAGAACATCATCGATCTTTCGAATTTGAATATTTGTGCAGTCTTTTAATTTTGCACGATTGCATTTTTTACACATCTCGGAAAATTTTTAAAAATTATAATCAAGACATTCAGGGCTGTCAACTATCCTTAGCTGCATCGGCTCTCTCTTCACTACCAGGAGTATGGACGCCTCTTTCGTAGGTTTTTGCAATTCTGCTTGCGACTGTTTCGACTCTGCAATACCATGCGCACTACAACGGGTTAATAGAGCAGCTACCGAAATAGAAGTCAGTGCAGTAGCGGTCCAAAAGTAGCGATTGACTCCAGCAGTACTGAGATTAGACTCTTTTTTCAGTGTATGTGTGCATGTATGTACATACATGTACATATTTTTGTATAATCATGTGTATACCTAAATTAGTAATCTTTTATTGGAATGTTAGATCATATTATAAATTACCGCGCCAATCAAGCCAATAGATTCGATGATAACATCTTCTTTTTTCAAATGCCCTCGACAGTAATAATTCAAGGCCGTGTCTAAAAATGAGTTCATCGCTTCTTCGCCTTTCGCCCAAGGTTCACTGCTACTGGAACTAATATTGTTGTTTGCATTCTTTTCTATTAGCTAAGGAAATGATAATTGATTAAATATATTTTTACATACATATGTACGTAGTATAATAAATAAATTAAAATATGAATGAATACACAGTAATATTTGCTTGAAAATACCTTGTTCATAAAATTTCGTAGATGACGCAATGCCTTATAATAACTGGGTGTGCGCGCTAAGAAACCAAGGCCCATTGTTGAGCACGCTGCATCATTGGCAATCCTCTCCATCATGCTAAAGGTAAAATAAAATTAAAATTACAGCTAGTTTCATTAAATTAAAAAATAATTTTATAAGTTAATTCCACTGAAAAAAATATATAAATTAATACTGAGAGACTGACCGCAAGGAATGCAGAGCTTTATTTGCGCTCTGAGAAAAAGGATTAGTTTCGACAACTAAAGATATTTAGTTCCCGAAATTCGACAATATTTGGGAACTGTTACCAAGGATTGGGAACTATTACCATGGTTTGGTAATTATAACTAAATATGTATATAAAACTTCTAATATCCATCTAGGTTGTACCAAATCGTTAATTTAGTTGAAGGGTTGGTAAATACTAATAAATATTTTTTTTGAAGCATATTTCTACAAATTCCATTCAACTTAACGTATGGCTCATAAAAGGATGTCATTAAGCTCTGCTAATATGGATAAGCTTTCTTTCAACACATGGTTAGTCATAGTTACCAAATCTTAGTTGAGGAAACCACGATTTGGTTTGAGAGCGGAACATATTCATGCTTGTGAGCCACCCCTAAAGAATGCTGACCGCTCTCTGAGCACATGTGTGTTTCACATACGAAGCAATGCACATAGTCCCACTTATTGAATCGTTTGAATGTTCTAGTACCCTGGAAAAATCGTTGGACCATGTAGTCTATTTGAATGTTCTAGTACCCTGCAAAAATCGTTGGACCATGTAGTCTATTTGTGGTATATTGGATTACTTACAAAAGTGTTCCTCTGTCATGCTGTAGCGGACCAACTCGTGTCTCTGCGCCAGCTTATTGTTTGTTACCCGATCACTGCTCGGCAGTGGCGGATACACGGGGGGTTTTGGGGGTTAAACCCCCCTCAAATCAGAGAATAATATTTCATTAATATAGGTCTAGAAAAAAAGCTCTTTACAAGAAAGTATGCGTAATAAAGTTTCAAACACGAATTTTTAAAATCATATATTCAATTTTTCGCTTTATTTATAAAACATTTTGATAATTTTAATCACATTGGGCCGTATGAATAAAAACTAAGCAATTGCTTTTTCTTAAAATTTCATACCTTTTACTTCAATTTTGTTTGAATAAATTGAGTAAAAGATCTGAAATTTTAAGAAAAAGCAATTGCTTATTTTTATTCATACGGTCCATTCAATTTTTTTTTTACTTATAAATCAATGAAATGAAGAATTTTCAAATTTTTCGTGGTTTTTTAAAAAATTCTTCTAGAACTTGTTTAACTGAAAAATTTATATCTTTGTGAATATTCATAGATGCTAGACTGTTGAGCCTTTCTTGACACGTTGTATTTCTCAAGTAGGTTTTAATTCTTTTCAGGCATGAAAAGCTTCGTTCAGGTGTGGCTATTGAAACGGACAAAACTGCCAATATACGTAAGATCTTAAAAACATTCCCAAAAGACGATGTATTAGCTACTTGTAATGCTTCGACAGCATTTCGAAAATGTTCGTGTGAAATTCGTTTTTTCCACATTTTTACCTCCAGAAGAAAGTTTTGTTTCGAGCAGTCGATTACTTTTTCATAGAAAGCAAACAATTCTTCAGTTTTTTTTCGTTAAAATCGTACTTTGGAGACAAAACACTAAAATTAAATAAAACTTATTTATGGTTTAGGAACCGGCTTTTCAAATGAGCAATATATGTATCAAGGAAGGCAATGTAAAAAGCAATGCGATAGTATGCCTCGGCGTCTCCGGTTTTCACACTAAAGCGATTCTTTTGGCGACTGCTGTATCGCGATACTTTGATTTCTGTACCTAGGTTGGTGCATACTTCTTCCAATACCATGTCCCCAAAAAAAAGTTAACCATCTCAAATCGAACTTAACCACATCACAACTATTGCTGTCCACACTGCGGTTTGAGGTTTATAAAACACTACAAATGTAAAGAACAGTGTTCGGATCTCCCAAAAACGATTCAGGACTAAATTGCTGCAAAAATCGGAGCAAAAACAAATTTTTCGTACTAGATTGAATTAATTGTTTGACTAAAATATTTTCTATTCATGCAAAATAAGTACCCGAGGCAATGTCAGGATATGTTACATATTTCGGTAATTTTTAGCATTTCCTATATAGTAGAACGTATCTAACACTTAATTTTAAAAAAAGCAAACCTTTTCTACTTTATATAAATTTCATCCTACATATATTTTTTAACAACTTAAGTAAAGTTCTGCATCCGCCAATTTGTACAGCCATACATCAAAAAATAACGAAGTTACTTTATTGACGCATTGCTATGAAAGAGTTACTTTTTAACAGTGAGATTTGGCTAACTTTCAATTTTTTTACTGAAACCGGTGGTGAACACTCCAAAAACGGCCCCAAGAGGGGCATAACATGAATGAAAAAAAACGGAATAGATTTGAAGTCAAGCGGAGTAGAGGACTTGATTTCAAGTATTTTTAAAAACCGGGGTAAATCTAATCTAATCCCAAACAATAGTAGGGATCGAATTCTTTACATTTTAACGCTATTGACCCACAGATGGCGGGAAAACACAGGTTTGTATCAGACTTTCCACGTGGTTTCGAGTTGGTTGGCTTTTAACCATCTCAGTGAAATGGTTAAGTGCTGTCATTTTTATATGGCGAAACTACGCTAAATCAAGTGGGTTATCGGGATAACCAACTCAATACCCATAACTACGTGGTTAGCTCCGGTGGGGACATGGTATAAGTGTTCGAAAAGCAAATGAAAGTTTTTTCTGCATTTTGTCGCATTTCTTCAAAATCCTTTAAAGCGTCGTCGGCTAAGCTCATTGCTTCTGCAAGATCTTCATCAGGTACTTGTAATTGCCGGCTAGCAAAGCAACAACAATTTATAAAAAAGCAAATGCTTGGCTGTTGTCGCTGTGCTAACAGTTTTTCAAACCCTGATAATTTCTATAGATATTCGTACGGTACAAATAATTTTTACGGTATTTTCCCCGTGACAAATAAAAAGTTTTTGACAATTGGAAGAAATACAACTTCGAAAGTCTTTTTTAAACGATTTTTCATTGAGCCGTTGCCGAGAAACTTATGGATACATATACATATATACAAAAATTGCTCGTTTAAGGTAATAAGAATAAGGAGCAAAATTTTCCGCAAATCCCCCCCCCCCCCTCCCCCCATCAGAAAATTCTGGATCCGCCGCTGCTGCTCGTGTTTTAACGAAATGTGATTGAAGCATTTGAACGCACATTTGCATGTCTGGCTGTAGCTGAACGTGTAGAGATGCTCGCTGTTACCCTGCAAAAATCGTTGGACCATGTACTCTATTTGTGGTATATTGGAGTACTTACAAAAGTGTTCCTCTGTCATGCTGTAGCGGACCAACTCGTGTCTCCCCTGCAAAAATCGTTGGACCATGTACTCTATTTGTGGTATATTGGAGTACTTAC
>NW_023460906.1:0-30737 GCF_013731165.1 Rhagoletis pomonella | reverse complement strand
CAATATGTCACCAATGAGATATATTGATGTAAATTGTGTATTGTTACTGGCGTATCACGTCCACCTCGACACAGCTCAATGTTAGCGTAGCCGGGTAAAACAAAGTCTAAGCCCAAGTCAGTTATGGGACAGCCATCCAAGTCCAGTGATTCGATCTATATGTGAAAGCAGGAAGTTTATAAGTTTGCAATTGCTCGTGAAATAAAGCAACTCTTTGCTTACCTTTTCAGTCTTTTCCATTGCATCTAGATTGGAATCGGCTAATATTAGCTCACGTTCATGTACCACATCCTGCAAACGTACCAATGTGATTTGTACTTCGGGCGCAACACGCGCCAAATCGGCCAGACCGACTGAGTGCTCTTCATTTAGTAGCCAACGATAAAATGGTATTGAGAAAGGTAGATCCAGCTGAAAAGATAACAAAATATTAATATATCTAGTCTAAAACGACAGCAGTACAAAAAATTTTAATAATTTACCAAAAAGGGAATGGAAAAAAAATTAAACAAAAAATAAAAATAATGAAATAAAGTCTCGTTTGTAGGTATGCGAAGCGGACTCGGACAAAATTATTTGATACGAGTATTAGAGTAATACTTTACACTAGTAAAACTGAACATGTTCACATCATCAGAATGTTTTCTGGCAGCCATTAGAAAATACGCTGTGACTATCAACGCAAGACACTGAAATTTGATTGGGCTTTGAATATGGTCCATCGAAAATGAGGCCAACTTTGGAACCACCATGAAAGCAGTTCCTATGTTAATTAATGTTAATTTTTGTTAATTCTAAAAAATCAAATTTGTGAAAAAAGATCATTGATGGCGACGTCATACAACTTTTTATGTAAGTGTTTGTTGCAAAAAAATGAAGACATATGTACAAGATAAATTAGCGAACTTCAGCCAAACAATTCACTTACCATTCGACTGTCCATTACAGCTTTAGCCATAAATTTTCCGAGGAATTTGAATTTCGCCTTAGATTTTGAAACATGCGGCAACTTTGATGATTTGCCCAGCGGCATAGGAAAGAGTCCATGTGGTGAATTTACATATGTCACAGATGTGTTTGTCGTTATAGTGACCGCAGAGGAGTTACTTTCGCCGATTTCAGGCGGTGTGCTATCGCCACCATCGGATGGCGAAAGATTATGGTGTTGTTGTTGCAACTGCTGTTGCGTTATATTATGTAGTTGCAATTCGTCACCGCCAATTTGTTGCTCAATTATCATATTCAAGGCATTCTCATTTGACGATGATGTGCCACCAACCTGATCCATCGCCTGTTGATGTTGTTGTTGTTGTTGCTGATGATGTTGATGACTACGTGTAGACATGCCCATGCCACTACCACTGCTATTACTGGCACCGCCATGGTGGCCATCGCCAGTGCGATGAGTTCTGCTACTTGAACGCGTTACGGTGGTTGTACTTGCAGTTGTTGTTGTTGTGTTATTTGCTTGCACAACTGTTGTGTTCGTTACTGCTGTAACAGTAACGATGTCTTCTTGTTGCGCTGTCGTCACGTCACTCACTTCATCGATCTGTACGCTGGTGCTCGATTTCACTACATCCGCTATAGTGGAGGAGTTCTGCTTATAACTATCACTACCATTCCAGAGGCCCAGGTCACAACGCTGTAACTCAGCTGAGACCAAGGCATAAAACTCCAATGTTGGGCCAAGTCCAGTACCAACCTATTAAGTAAAATTGAGAAATGTTTGAGAACGGGTCATTAAGGCTTAATTGTTTTTTTTTTATCACTTACCTCGTTCTCGTATTGTATTTCGAGCAATGCTTTCGAATGGCCAACGTCTTGAATAATGTGCTCAGCTTGCTTTAGTATATCCTCGCGTGAAATGGCACGTTTCCGCCTATCCAAGCGTGGTGCCACACGCTCCGACGATTCGGCTGCATTCAGATCAGGAGTCGTATCCAACAGTCGTTGCAAGGCGCGGTCACGGTCAAAGCTTGTTGCATAGAAGAGCAAATGGCGCGTTTCAAAGGGGAAGAGGAACGCACATGCCATACCAATTTGTGGTAGCCACTGCGGTAAATTGCCGGTCATGATTACAAGTGGATCTTGCAGCTGTCGATTGGCCTTGGCTGTGATCTTTGGATGCACAAATTCTGACTGAGGCACAATGTGCTGGCGATGCACGCAGCCATACAACTGCTCCCAATGCCGATTGAGCGCATTTATTATACGTAGCATACATAGCGCATCTAACGAGGCATCCTGCACTGTCACCACATCGGGCGGCAGTGTGTTGGTAAGGAATGCTTTAAGTGCAGACACCGTACTGGGCGCTATGCCCTCATGCCACAATTCGGTCTTCTTGCGCAACAACTTGGACGATGATTTGTTACCTTTTTTTGAGGACGTGGACGTAGCAGAAGATGATGTGCCACATGTGGGTGTATGCAGGCCCGAACCAGAAGTGCCAGCTGCAGCCGATGAGGATGCACCACCACCGTGTTTGCCAACATTTAGACTTGCAGTAGAACTAGTTGTCGCACTAACACTACTGCTGCTCGCCTCTTCCTCCATGGGGCGGTAATAAATTGTATGCTGTTGCACCCAAACGCTAGCATTACCCAGCGGTGTCTCGGTATCTGTATCAGTTTCCGACTGATCATTCACCAGAGGTGAAAACTGCTTAACTGCTTGATAGACAGTCATGTTATAGGGCAAGATGTGATCACCGATCATGAATTGTAATTTGTGCTTGAATCCACTTTGTGACATAACAACAGCGGCCACGTTGTCATCCATATCCTCCTCTGAATCATCATCTGAATCGCCGCGTATACCGCCATAGCCACGCACAACCAGGTAGCGCTCGATCGCCTGCACCATGGCGAGAGGGTCGATTTTGACGGTGCCACCTTTCCATTGCCGTAGATTCGTGCAGTCAGGATGGCGTTGTAAGTTACACTGTGAAAATTAAAAAGAAAAATGTTACACTTATTTACAATATGAATGTAAGATCCCTTAGGAGAGACGACAATTGTCCTTTATCGCACATCGATAAACATTTTTGGGAAGCATAGCAATTGAAACTCACCTTCAGTTGATGCGTATTGAAGAATTTAAGCGCACTTGTGTTGGAGCGTCCGCCAGGGCCGGAGGGAAAGTCGTGCACCTTCACTGGGAACTGTTCCAGCTGAGTGACGCAACCATTTAGTTTCGCAACGAATGCATTGAATGCTACAGCATCAATGTTCGGCATTTGTCCCACCTTCTTTAATGGCTCCAACGGCAAGCCAGCGAATACGTGCATAAATGCCCGCAAGCGCGCATCTCGTTCCACGATGCCATCTTCGCAAGTCATGAAATTCAGCATTGCCTTGATAAGACCTGAGTGATTCACTTCAAATGGTGAAATATCACTTTCTAGTAAAATAGTTTTCAATTCAAGCAGCGCATCTAAGCAATCCTGGAAGCCACCATTTAGCTTGAAGATAATGGTGGATAACCGTTGCAGCACGTTGGTGCCGCCGCTTGTGGCGCTAGCTGAGCCGCTGTTACCGCCGGCACAACCCTCTGCTTTCGCGTTCTCTTGTTCGGCATAACGTTTCACAAACGCAATGGCTTGTTCTCGCACCCATTGGCGTGCCTTCTCACGATTGCCTGCTGCAATGAGGTTCGCATTGGATATGCTCTTGCTAATGCTATTCGCGGCACTGCCCGCGCTGTGGCTGGCAGAATGTGCTGCACTAACAGCGCTGCCACTGTTGTTGCTGCCGCTGCCGGTGTGGTTTGAACTGGCCGCATCTTTGGTAAATGAACTATGGTGAGATCCTTGGCGTCCCCAACGTGCGGGGTTCAGCGAGGCGAGGAATGAAGTTTTCGTCGAACTACTTCCACTGCTGCTAGTGCCGGCACTGCTGGTAGCCCCGCCGCCGCCGCTGAAGCGTGATTTGCTACTGCTGGCGCTGGGTGTGCTGCGACCGGTGCCGCTACCAAGACCTATTGTGAAACAAGATATATATTAAGCAATTTCAAAATCCGTATTTGCGTACTCAAGTTTACTTACTTGTAGCACGACTCAGCAAATCGTGCATTGAAGATGTGGAGGAGCCGCCTCCTTCTTCCTGGCGCGACTTTGAGCGACTGCTAGATTGTGATTTCCGTTTCGGTGGGACCTTGCGTTTCAACATATCGGACATCTTGTGTTGCAACGCAGAAGCGGACGAAGATGAAGCTGTGGATGAGCCTGTGCTTGTGG
The DNA here is from genome assembly GCF_013731165.1 of Rhagoletis pomonella. Lineage (NCBI taxonomy): Eukaryota > Metazoa > Arthropoda > Insecta > Diptera > Tephritidae > Rhagoletis > Rhagoletis pomonella. The sequence goes on along the minus strand of NW_023460906.1, from coordinate 26,497 downwards.
CCGCTACACCACTATTGCCGCTATTACTCTGATAGTGTGGATCGCACCCGCTTGGTGTCGGCGCGAACACCACTTGTGGCAGATGCTGCTGAGGTGGCGGATGTGCCATTACAGTTGGTGGATTGCTGCTAACGGCCGCACCAGATGATGACGGCATTATTTCGACATGATGTGTGGCTGGTGGTGGTGGAGCATGAGGCTGAAAGTGCGGTGGCGGATGGTGGAAGTGGCCGTGCACGTATTGCCGGGGATCACCGGGCGGTAATGGCGGAGCAGCAGCGCTAGTGGAGTAAACAAAGAAGTTCGGTGCCTGTGCAAGATGTGTGTGCGTGGGTGGTCCAGCAGCCGGCGGAGCAGAGCTGCTGTAATGGTAATGCAACTCGGTCGCCGTGCCAGCGCCGCCAATCACAGCAACAGGTGGTGTGATACCTGTGCTGGAGTTAATCGTAAGCGCAAGCGACCCAGTGGATTGCTGACGTGGCTGCACACTACCAGCAGGCAGTTGTGACATTAGCAGAGGACCACTGCTGCTTGGTGGCATTGCCAAGGTGACTTTTTGACCATTGCCAGGAGTCGATGCGTTGGCAGTTAAAGCGCTCATTGCATGTGAAAAGCTTTTCACTGTGTATTGGTGGTGATGGCCTTGGCTCGCACCTGGTTTCGACGAATTGGGAGTAGAGTTGCCCGCTGTTGTTGAGCCGCCTGCTGACACCGTGCTGTCCATGAAAAACGGGTTCACCTGCAGACCGGACGCAGATGGAGGTGCACTCTGGGAACCCCCACTAGTGCCTGGTAACGGCTTGGGTGAGGGATTGGCACAAATAGGATTGTTGGGATCGGTGAGCTGCGTGATCTGATAAATTACACCCTCGCGTCGGAAGTGTGTGCCGAACACGTCTGGCAGCTTTTGCATCAAAATCTCGGCCATCTGCAGTGCGCCAACCACTATGCGCAAATCGTTGCTGCCCATCATGCCAGCTATGTGACTGGAGACCAACTGATTCTTTAGCACATCTCGCAGAAGTTCGGGTGTGGCATAGTAAACCATACGCAACAGCGCGCGCAAACATTTGTAGCGTACATTGGGGCCAGCAGAGGAGCTATACACTTCGTAAAGTACGTTGAAGAGGTTTTTGATGAACTCCGCAGCTAAACCGCGTTCCTCCTTGAGACAAGCGATGCGTGCATCCACCGATGCGCGTCGACGCTGTTGAGCGCTGCTGGTGCCAGGCGTATTTGGAGCCGTGCTGGGTGTGCTGGACTGTGCTGATGTGCTTGCCGCTGTGTTCGCTACTGTGCTGGTTAACGCTGTAATTGCTGTGGCCACCGCAGAAGCCGACAAATCCTGCCCAGCTGATGAAGCCGCTGCAGTCGGTGGTGGTGGCGGTGGCACATAATTTGGATTAATTTTGCGCTGCACTGGACGCGTTGTGCCAGTGTCTTCGTTAATCTGCTGCATTGAATGAAAGTCGACGGTGTATGTACGACCCAATGTACTCAAACTGAACTCGTCATCCGAATTCAAATGTGCCGCCTCAATCATACGCGAATCAATGGTCGAATAGTTATGCCAAGTGCCACGATCATCACGCCACTGCCATTGCACTTGGTCCTGAGTGTTGAGTGTGGGACGATCCAACAGTGTGTCCACTGTAAAAATACCATCTGTAGGCAGCCGCGGCATTAGTTCGCCAATCAAACAAGTTATCTCGTATAGCTCAGATGGGGAGCGTGTTATGAGCTCGACATGCGACGTGGTCGATGTGTTGGGCTCTGCATTGCCAGTAAGCAAGTAAAGCAGTGTCGATGCAATGTCGTTCTTCAGAAGCGAAATGGCCAGATCAGGGCAGTTGCCACACATCAGGCTCAACATGCGTACGACGGATGTGAACGTGCCGGTGTTCAGTATAGTTGGTGTAACAACCAACAATTGCTGGCAATTTTTAAGCAACTCCTTGCTAGCGATCTCTTGTAACCGCTTAGGATCATGCTGGAAGCTCTCTACCAAACGACAAAACGCCGAGCAAACGCTCTCAACGCACTTCTTGTCTTGCTGCGACAACAACCGAGCCAAAAGCGGTAAACTCTCCGCGACAAAGTGAAATTCCTCCGGGTGCAGATTTAGACAACAGTTCGCCGTAATAGCTAGCGCTGCACGCTGTGCATTGATCGAGAAGAAATCTAGGAAGGTCAGACATGCCGAGACGCCATTGGCTTGCAGTATCGCTTTGTTATGACGACGCGATAATATCTCGAGTGCTGTCAAACTCTGCTCCGCAACATCCATGCATTGAATGGCTTGCAATTTTTCAAGGAATACCGGCACTGCTTCGACAACGGTACCTGAGGAACGTGGGAGCGCCTCCAACATGTAGGCGAGAGCACGACACGCATTGTTCATAATATCGAAATTGTTTTCCATACGCAGCAGCGTAATCAGCGCCGGTACCACCTGCTTGATTGGAAAGCCGGCTAGCGTGTCCTCATTGCCCATAACTAGCATTTGACACATCTCGATAGCGGCCTGCAGCTGTTGACTCTCATCGTGCGATTGCAAGCCTTGCAACAACTGTTGCGCCTTCGACGAACTGCTATTGCCAATGGTGCGATGTAAGATGTGGGTCATGCGTGGTCCCAACGCTCCAAAGAGATGCGGCGGTAGGCCACGCGCCTCCAATAACGCCTGTAGACGCCCCACTTCGCTGTCATCGCTCTCCGAGTCGGCGTGCGAAGTGGCGGCAGTGGTGGCGCCTGTTCCCCCAGTATTTGTGGCCGTCGCGGCAGCAGAAGCGGTGCCCACACCGGCACCCGCACCAGCTCCCGCACTTGCGTTATTTGCTAGATTTGTGTTGGCGGCGCCCAAGGCGGTAGAGACGCTGAGGTTAGCTGCAATACAACGAAGAAAAAATAAATAAAATGATGGAATTGATTGAATATGAGAATAAGATTATACTTCAATATATATATGTAGATATTTTTAGTTGCATACATACATATGTATGCGTAAAGTACAAATGATTTGAAAAAAATATGTATTAAAATTAAAAGAGTAAATACAGAAGTGCTGTCACCGTTTAGCAGGGCAGGCAGGTAAATTGGGTCAGTCGAAGGAAACAGTTAAGTGGGGAAACAGAATAGGGCTTTGTCGTATAAAATAAGGAAAACGGATAAAAGCAATAAAACAAAAAAAATATACTGCATAGCACACTTTAAGAGTGAAGCCAACTTAAGAAAATAGTTAAAAAATATACATATGTGCATACATATACATATATTTACAAAATAAATATAGATAATGGAAACAAAGGAAGCAAAACATGTTGATGAAGCGGTTGATGAGAGGATTTGCTTATATTCGGTTAGCACTTTTCGTCATTTGTTGGTTTTTCGTTTTCTTTTTCTTTCAAATTACCTGTGGTCGATTGTCCACCTGTATTCGGCGGTCCAGTCGGCGGTTGTTGTGCCATTAAACTATAACTTAACGCATCCGCAGAAGCTGTTGTGTACAAAATATATGCGTGCGTTGTGGTCGTGGTCGTGGTTGTGGTGGTGGTGGTGGTAGTTGGATGTGGTAGTGGGTGGTACGAGTAGTATGCGCCATGAAAGTAGAGAATTTTTCTAGGTTCTTATTAAAATCATTAAAACATGCTTATAAATTTACAACACAGTGCTTAAAATAACTTTAAAAGCACCCATTTCCACACTCTGCCCACGCCCACGCCCACTACTACCGATGGAGGACTAAATACACGAGAAAACCAGACTACATATTTTTCAATTAACCGCGTTAACTAACTTCTTATTTATAACGACATATTTACAGTTTTTTAAGCCATCAACTACATAAATGTATATACATACATATAAAATATATGTAAATGCATACCCCTATGCAAAAATATATGTATGCTTTCTCATTTTATAAAGGACTACAACTGCATCTCAAAATTTGCAAACGCAACTATCTGCTCCTTAGTGTTGCCTATACATATGTATGTGGGTTTCAAACGCAAAATTACGAGGGATCAGGCGGATACAATTTCATTAATACAAGCGCTACCTAATAAGTACTTAGTGAAAAATCTAAACATGTAAAAGTATTTCAAGCTTATTTAAGGAAATTGAAGAGATTGAGATCCACGTTACCGCAAAGACTCACGAATCATAACCAACCAAAAACTTTCACATAAGGAAACATTTTTGGGTAGTTATAGGGTAGGTGGCCACCATAGCTGACTGGTTAGAAGTGCGAACTTCCAAGCGATAGGACCCAGGTTCGATCCTTGATCTGAGCGACATTTATGAAACAGTTTTTTTTCTAAAAGCGTTTGCTCTTCGGTAAGCAACGACAAACCTGCCATGAAAAAGCTTTCCATTACTGACTACAGCACGACGCCCACTACAAACTAAAGGAGTTATCGGGCAAGTACTTAAAAAAAAAATATGAGTGAGGGTAAAAATGTATGCCTAGGATTACGAATTTAGAGCGAACTCTTTTTATATTGCATCATAGCAAGAAAAATCTGTTTAGAAACTCAGTCTTTCTAGAATGGAATTATATAAATAAATTTGTACGAGCTTCCAAACAATTTTGTACATTACGATAGATATGGATAACCCGTCAATTTGACACAATTTTCAAGTGTACTCTGAAGCAATTATATAACGGATAAATGATATGCCGTGTTGATCGGAAAAATTCGCTGATTAAAATAACAAAATATGCTACTTCAATTTGACAGAAAATAACTTAAATTATTGAGATGAAGATGGAAGAAATACCCTTCGGATAGGAATAAATATCGTTTTGTCAAGAAGGATACCAGCAGCAAGAAATGCACTTTCGTAGAGGAAGAAATGCCCTTCTATATAGATGGGAAATGACCTTTTGTAGAGGAGGAAATGCGTAAGCTTAATCACTTTCGCGTAAACAACTGCCATTGTTTTCCTATTTCATAAAAAAAAATCATTGGTTTACTAATCGATCACGCGAAAGTGATAAGTCACAGCGTAGAAGGTACTTCCCACTGCAATTACGTAGAAAATTTCTTTCTTAACAAAAGGATATTTCTTCCATCTTTATACGATGAATGGGAAACAAACCGTCAGCGATATTAACAGCGATACGCTAATTGGAAATGTAATTATTTAAGGTTAGGTCTCCAGGACTCTTGCAGCGCGACCAAGAATTGTCTAGCTAAGCAGTGCAGGATTTAGCCCACTTGTTGATATGCTTTTTGATGTATGTAATTTTTAAAGAATCCGAATAATGAGCTCGGTCCAACGAACAGGGCGTGTGACCCTTTTTTTTAGCTCGGAGTTTCCTTTTTCACTGCCGTCATAGCCCTCATGACTTTGCACCCAGATTAGGGAGATTTTATTTTGGGTGGGCTAGTTCAATGAGCGCTCACTGGTCCTCTAGAAGAGATTCTGGTGAGAATAAATATATTTCTAGAGCTTTGAGAACAGTTTGACTGTCCGAAATTGTGGAGATCTTTGTTATGGCATACTGCCGGTTTACTAAGAGATGTGCGGTCTCAGGTATTGCAACCAGAGGTCGGCTTGAAATATTGTTGCATCTTTAATTAAAGGAAAATATGTGTGGATTCGGGCTCCTACAATACCCACACCTACACCGGGAGGGACCATCAGTTTAAATTTTTTTGTGAATCGTCGAGCATCCATGTTTTTGTTTAAAAAATATTCCCTGCCAAGTCAGTATTATTTTTCAATCAAAACGGCATATCCTTTATGGAATTTTTTAGACGTCAACTGTCCGATTGACTGGTTTAGTACCTTGAATTAGGGCTTGTAAGATAGAGAAGCTGACATATTTTAGTATACGGGCGAATTTGGAAAGCATTGGGGCATTTTAATTCCATAAAATGATATTGCTAGCATATAGTATGTGTGTACGAAAACGCTTCACGTGGTCCAAAGTTATGCGGTAAAAATTCCGATGAACTTATACCCTCCCTCTTTTTTGAAGTCGGTTAAAAATATGCATGGCTATTATGGTTTCTGACGGATGCCATCCGCAAGCATCTAATCCGATTCGCACTGTCATAACAAGCGAGTGAGAAGAATTAGTTAGATTCATGCGAATGGCGTCCCTCCCTCCGATGCATTCCTATTCCGGTCCGACAGATTCCATTTGCACAAATGTACTCCTTCACACTCGCTTGTTATGACAATGCGAATCGTATAAGATCCGTGCGGATGGCATCTGTCGGATACCGAGACAAATTCGTTTGTTCCTTTGGGAAATGGGAGATAGGAATCTTGGTTTTGATTTTCTCTGTATTTTCTCTCATAAAATTAAAGATAGCCTTCATTGGGGTATTGCTCTATTTCTATAGAGGAATAGGTTGCAACAGTCGTTCTGTTTCTGCAGCTATTGATACAATAAAAAACGGCGATTTTGTGCATTGGAGATTTAAACTCCTCAGAATATGGAGGAACAACTTGACGGGCTGTGGTAGATAAAGGGAAGACCGCTTTCCTGTGATGGAAAGATCTGGTGGGGAACGTGGTTTCCCTGAGCCGTTTCCAATTTGGGTCAGATCACATTCGACCAAAATGGTTTAGTCTGTTATTTACACCAAGCAAGTAAAAAAGGCTTGAGTTCGTTTTCACGGCAACCGGGTCTACGTAACCGGAACGACCGAAATTGCGAACGAACTTAATGACTATTTTTGTTAACGCAATGACACGAACATTCGTCAATGCCCAACTTTGTGATTAAACTTTTTTTTCATTTAATGTTCAGTGAAAATATGGCATTTTTTCGCTTAATTCTGAAAATTTATTATTACTTTCAAAAATTATTTTTTTAATATATTTAAGGAAACAGTAGCAAATTGCGTTTAGAAGAACTAAGTAATGGCTGAACCCATTTTATTATTAAATCTTCGAAAAAATTATAAGGCAAAACAAAAACAAATCTTTCATAATTTGTTTTTTGTTTGCCTGTAAAATAATGGGAACGATTTATTCACGTTGAATGCGTGATGACCCCAATTGTGTTTTGAAATTATTTATATCGGGTTTCACTGCTCAAACTTGCACATTTGCCAAAGATCGCTATGAGTAAAAGCCACTGGGGTAGATAGTTTACTGAGGTATGCACTACGGCCTAAGCACCTATTGCACCTAGAAATAGCTTACGAACAAACAGCTGTCTAACACGGAAAAACTTCATGTTTTCCACACCTAACCTCAAAATCAAATAATTTTAAAACAATCCACCTAAATGCATAGCTATTCCTATCGCGCACCCTCGAGTGTTGTTCCTGCGCCCACAATCATCTTAATACCCACCCACTTCTTCTTTAAATACTTCAATAGCCAACACCTTTCTATTTCCCTCTACCGTTATTTACAGGTTTCAACATTATAGCATAAAAATAAACCAAAAAATAAAGTAGCAACGTCTTGCGCTTGGAAACGATTGACCTACAACTATACTTGCACAGGTACTGGTGGCGAGGTGACAGCGAACGAAAAAAAAACAACGAAAATTAACGAGAAAACCAAAAACATCAACCCCGCATTTGCTGCACTTACCGCTCGCTTTATTATGCGCATTCATATTTATGTGGCTACTATTCGTTGCGACAGTGGCGACGCTAGCGGTGTTGGCAGCAGCGGTGGTAGTGTTGGCATTAGCGGTGGCGATGGCGGCAGCACTCGCAGACGACGCACCAACGAGGTGACTCGACGATGACGACGATGAAGACATCGCAGCATTCAAATGTGCATTGGCAGCAGTTGCCCGGTAATTATATAGGAAACCGGGTTGCACGATAGTGGCGCCACGATGATGCGCCTGTTGTTGCTGATGCAATAACGTTGCAGTATTGCTTTGATTTTGATTTTGTGATGTAGCAATGGCAACAACCACGGCACCTCCTGGTGCGGCAGCAACCGAATGATGGAGCATGTGATGATGCTGTTGCTGCGGTTGCGGTTGATGATGGTGCGGCTGATGCTGATGAAGGTGAGCATGCGCGGGCGCGTGGTGCGGGTGGTGGATATGATATTGATGATGGTTCCCCATGGCAGCGGCAGCTGTCATTAGCGTGGCACTGCCGCCGCAGCCAACGTTGCCGCTGCCACTACCACCACTCGTTGCTGCTAATAGCGTTGGCGCCGATACGAGTGCAGCGTTGTGTTGTATTCCTCCCAGAGCGCTGCTACTTCCAATACCACTTCCGCTGGCGCCGCTTCCACTCCCGCTGCCACTGCCGTGTTGCGCTGCCGAGCTGACGCAAGAACCCGTTTTGCTTCGTGAACTGCGCCTGAGCGAATGTGAAGAATGTAACGATGTCGCCGCCGCCGTCGATGTGCCTGCCGTTGAGCTGGAGCCTACCACTTCGGCTGCCGCGACTACGGTGCGACCTTGCCCGTAACTGTGCTGCGCTGCGATTTGTGCGTTCAAGTGTGGCGTAAAAGAGGGTGTAGCAGCCGAAGAACGATCAACAACCAAGCCGGTGCCTAGTCCAATATCAATTGTCGCCGGATGTATTTGATGATGTTGTGCAGAAGCTACTACTGCTGCTGCTGCTGCTGCTGCCGCCGCTGATGCTGTAGGCGGCGGATGTGGAATGCGGTGCAGTGGCTGTGCTTGGGTTTGTATGTGTGTGAGGGGCAACGGTAGCGCTGGCACAGGTGGAGGAGGCTGCTGGTGCAAATGCGGATTCGAGTGATGATAACGTCCACTTAGCTGTATATGCAACGGTGGCTGTTGCGCTATTTGTTGATGCTGCGGCTGCGGCGCGGGCGGCGGCGGTGCTTGTTGCTGCTGCTGCGGGTGCTGCTGATGCTGCTGCTGGTAGATAAGCGGTGCGCCGGTAATGGGTGCTGTACCAGCAAGGCGTCCTGTTGGTTGATAGTGATTAAGATTTAAATTTAATATGGCTGTGGTTGAGGCTGCGACTGCGGCAGCGGCGGCTGTTGTTGCTGCTACTGCGCTATTGGTCGCGGGGTATGGCGCGTGATAAAAATGCACGGGTTGTTGTTGTTGATGTTGCGCATGCACGTGGGCGTGGGCATGCCCGCGTGCCTGCACTTGCAGTTGTGGTTGAGTTTGCACTTGCGCGTGCGCGTGCTGTTGTTGTTGCGATTGCGCTTGCAATTGTTGCAAGCGCGTTTGTGATTGTTGTTGTTGGTGTTGCTGATGCTGATGATGACGTTGTTGCTGGTGTTGATGGGATTGCGGATGCGCATGCGGAAGCGTATGCAAATGAGGTTGATGTTGGTTTTGTTGTAGATTGTGCTGTTGCGATTGCAGCTGCGCCTGATAGTGCGCCTGCGGATTGTAATGGTAGTGTTGCCCGCCAGCTGTAGCGTGCAAATAATGAGTTTGTTGCAGCGGCTGATGATGGGGCAGCACAACCTGGCCGGCTGCCTGTTGTTGGCCACCACCTGGCTGCGTAAAGTGTGCGGAAACCAACGGGTGGTGTGGCAATGGTTGCTGATGCTGATCTCTCGGTAGCTGTGGCTGTGGCTGAGGCTGCGGCCGTTGTCCAATTGTTGTAGCTGCCGCTACACCCGAAACGGACGCGCCACCTCTAGCGCCACCCGCAATTGTCGCTGTGCCAGTTAAACCGCCGCCAGCAACAAAATCTGTGCTGCCACCACTGTTGCGCGTCTGTCGTGCCCCCAGATTCGGGGCTCTGTTGTAGCCCGTCGTCGTAGCTGTGCTTTTGCAAGCGGACTCTGTAATACCAATCCTTTTGCTGCCGTTCAACCGCTTTTTGCCTGCGCTTCTACCGCTACCGCTACTGCTGCTGTTGCTTCTTGTGCCTCTGCTACGATAATTCCTGCAATTTTTACTGTTGTAGAATTTTATGCGACGTTGTCCTAAGCGCCGACGTCTGTGCTTATTCTTCTTGCTCTTTTGCTGCTTCTTGCTGTTGATGATCCTTCTTTTCACAAGTGCGATTGTTAGGTTGCCTTTTCGCCAGTCCAGGTGTAAGCAAACAGAAGAAAATTCTTGTTGTAGTAGTTGTTGAAGCAATAAATTTTTTATCTGTTCTTGTTTTTTGAGTTATTCGTTCATAAATAGTTTTAATTTGATATCCTGAATGAATGGAGAAGCGTGTTTGACGTAACTATTTTATTCTGGTTTTAAGTGAAGCTGCTAATGAGTTAAAAGGAGGAATGAAGGTGTTGTTGATGGCTATGGTGGCTAGTGACTAGTGAATGACTGATTGACTGACTGATTGACAGACTTGTCTGGTGGTTGGCTAGATGATGATAGCTAGCTGTTAGGTATCAATGATGATGAACTCAATCTCGTTGATCTCTTCATAAATTGCTGCTGCTTTGACGACGATGATGTTGTTGTTACTGACGCTCGTTTCGCGTCGCAACCCAGCAGATGCATTAAATCAGTAAATTAATCCGTGTACAACTTCGTACTTTGCAACGCCGCTCTCTCTTCTGTCACTCGCCCTCCAACTTATTAAGCTTCTCAAGCTGCGCGCTGTTTAAATTCGTTCTTCGATTGTAATAAAGGTTTTTATTTGCTTACGTAGCTTTATTGTTATTTGATTTATGCTGTTTTTGCATTCACCATTCACTTTAAACCTTGTTGTTGTTGATGCTGTTGTATTTGCTTACAAACTTGGAAAGTGCCAATTATTGCACTTACTAAGAACGCGTATAGGACGATAATGAAAACGCTGGAGACCAAGAGTCTGACGACAATGACGATGTAGGGGACGACGAAGACGACAACGACAACAACAACAACATCATCATCCTCATCCTCATCCACAACAACAATAGTAATTTACGACGCCGAATGATTGAATGTTACGAGTACTTATAGCAATTTATTTTTTCTTAAAAAATATTTTTAGACTAAAATTCCTTTATTTAACTTCAAACTTGTATTTTGAAACAAAAAAAAATAGCATTGATAATTTGAATTTTAAATTTATTTAACGTATAAAGAAAAACATAAAACGTAAGCAAATTATAGTTTAAAAAAGACAACACCAAGTAATAATCTCTTCAACTACAACTGCAACAACAGCAACGTGCAAAAATTTACGCTCGCTTTTAATTTTATTTTATAATTATGCATTTTTTTATTTACGAATTTTGTATTTGTTTTATTTATTTTTAGTTTTTTTCTCTTCATTCCGTGGCGTCTTATCTTGCCACTTCTTCAACAATATAACCCACTGCTTTTCTGCTTTCTTCTGTTTTTATAAGTTTTTCTTTTGCTGCCTTCTACTGTTCGCTACAGCTACAGCTTTGCATGCATTGGCAATTTGAATCACACATTTCATATTTCATACTATGTACATATAATAATTATAGTCCCTTGGCTCTTGAAATTAATTTTGAAACATTTCGTCTTGGCTAATCCAGTGTGTGTATGGTGAGAGGCTTGTGGTGCTATAGTTAAAAATTTAAAAGAAAATACGGCTGCTCTTGCACTTTTTAAAATCCTATTAAAAAATTGTTCTTTTTTTTCATTTGCTTGATTGGTTCGTCGCCATCGTTGTAGTCATCTGCCAGAGCTGCCACCTTCGTTCGCTAATAATTTGGCTCCTTGATTTCAAAACAGCATAGAGCTATAAAATGTAATCTACATTCGCGTGTAACTGCCTTGCAACACAAGCAAAGGCTCAATTAAGAGCGCCTTATACTTACGTACATATTAACAGGTATGAAAATTAAGATTTAAATGATAAAAAAAGAAACATAAAAGGTAACTTTACCAAGCAGTGGGCCCGCCCACACTTATTCTAGACAAAAATGTGGATTAAAAGCTGCCATGATAAGTTATGGACAAAAGCACAGTTTAAAAAAATGTGAGTGAGTAGTACGGATATATAAGAATTGGTTAGTTAATTAAATTGTGTGTTAAAAAGTGTGTTAGTACTTATTATAATATAAAATTAACGTTATCACACAATAGACTGTCTGCCTTTTTCTGGCATATCATCTATATACAGCCGCTCAGCCCTGTAATAAGGTGACAGCACTGTTTTTTTTTTGTACTCTTTGTATTTTCTTCTCCAGATTCATTAGCTCTATGATTTTCTTTCATACATATATACAAAAATATACAACACAAAATTACACATGATGTGCCTAGTATATCATAAATTCATGTATTTACAGATCGAAGGTGTAAAATATACAAAGAAATTTGAAGTTTTGGTTAAACCACCAGGCAACACATATCCGGGCATCTCAAAATTCAAATATTAAGATTTATACATACTTACATGTAAAATTGTAGTAATATATTGTAAGCTTCGTTTTTAAAACTGCCCATTGATAAAAAATCATATATGAGCCGTTCCATTGAGGCTGGTGGGACATTTTACTCCAGAATGTGATCAATTGTGAGTTATAACTAAGTATGTCGTCGGAACTTTTACAACAGCGAAATAGATTTTTAACATAGAACGATAACCGATGTATAAATGGCTTTAACAAAATTACCAAACGATTTATTAGTTTTATTTAACTATCATTTGAATAAATGTGACCGGTGGGACACTGAAAAGAGCTCTATTTTATCCTTGTGCACTCAAAGATAAATCTTAGCCAAAAAACTTATGGCCCTATTATATATGTGGCGACTGGTGTCTAGTTGCTGGTCTAGTAGCCGTAGCTACCAGTATCGTATTTTGTAACAGAAACAGAAAATTACGCTAGTAGACTCAGTAGCCGACCTTCAGAACCCAGTTGCGATACTTAATGCGAATTTTAGTATATGGTTGCCCATCGGCCATCAGTCGCCATACATATATAATAGGGCCATAATTATGCATGCAGTTTTATAGCCCAGAAAAAATTTGCAAATTAGTATGCCAAGTTATTGAATTTTCCTGAGTTTGGCACAAAGCTTAGAGGTGCTATTTTTACTAGAGGGGCCAGTTACTATAGAAATTCTACCGTTTTTCTTTTCTTTTTTTTTTAGAGCCCTGGCGATGTTTTCAAACGTGGCACGTCCATTAAGTTTTAAGACACAAAATTACTAAATCGTGGCTAAAAATTTGTATATCGTTTTTTTTTTTAATATTTTATAAGCATTACAGTTTAACGGGGCGATAAATTCTCTATAACCAATGTTTTTTATAAAAACCATTTGGTCGTCAAACAAATGACCTTGGTCTGAAGTATGTGAAATTTAGAACTACAATCTTGTCAAATGAACGAAGTGTACTGGCAGGAGCATACAATTGTTCATGAGAAAATACAGGTCATACAAAAGGCGGGAATGATTGAAAACTATATACCAGGGATTAATATTCGCAAGCCAATTAAAATGCCAGTTAAATTTTCACAATCTAAAGAGTACCATTCACCACAGCCTTCTTTGTGTTTACATATCGACCCCTGATTGCGATTTTATGGTAAGCGACAAAAGGTAAATTTTACAGGAGGTTTTTTTAATTCTCACTTAAACAGTGTAAAAATTTATTTGTATATAAATGGACAACAACATTATTGAATGATAGCTTTCTAATGGGACTATTTATTTTTTGCATACCTATTTTTTAAAGATAAAATAGTGTTTATGATATTTTTCCTGAACATGCTGAGAGGAAAGTTACCAAAGAATTGCCGCTTGCGATGTTTTTATGTTGTATAATCTGGACATTTATACACGAAGGTGTGCGGGTACCTTAAGGATTGTTTGGAAAACTGAATTTTAAGTCAATAAAATATAAACACTGCAAATCGGCAGAATAAGCTCAAAATATTTTCAACATTAACTGTTTGGTGCATCTACTGGATTGTCTACAAGTTTTCTTCGTGGATGCAGCGATAAAGCTTATTCAATTCTCTAACAATCTAAAATGATTACATTGACGCTACTATTTGGTATTTTTAGACATTTTTTTAAAGAATGAGAAAAAAAGATTTAATCCTTGACCAGTAGCTCGTTTCTGTAACAATTCTGTACCAAGGCGAATTGAGATATGAATTCGCCGCCCTGTTCTCTACTGCTAATGAGTAGTAGAGAATGACATATATTCTCTACCAGTAGAGAAATAATCGGTAGAGAAGAGTTACGGAAACGAGCTACTGAATAGGTTCATGGCCAAAATCTTCATATTTAGGAGATTTTTGGTAAGTTTCGAAATCGAAAAAATTGCTAAACGTAAACTTTTAATCCAGAGATTAAAATCAAAAGCTGAAATTTTATAAAATAAAGGCTGAAGTGCAAAAGTTATGATAAGTAAAAGGATAAAATCAAAATCTTATAAGCAATTTGAAAGGAGATAAACGGCAAAATTAAATAATCTCGAAAATGTGAATCTATATGGCCGTGTACGCTGGTGTTAAGATGGAAATTCGAATTCAGTTGCAATTTTTTCTAGACCAATGCCTACAATAGGAATACAAACCCCGTTAGGTGTCTGTTTTTCATCTATCTGATATGCTTTTAAATCTTATTTGGCAAAGCAAGAGTTTCAAAAAAGACCCCGCTAGACGAGCTACGCTGCACGTAGTGATTGCAGCAGCAATTGCATAATGGCAGATTGCACTTAATATTGATGAGGGAAAGAAGCTGGGTTTTAAGCAACAAGTTGTAGCAAGTGCCGATGGAACTTTGGTTAAAACTACCGTTCGAACTGCTATTTACAATTAAGTTCTGTACACAGTGTCGCTTACGATAAAATTGTAGGAACTCAAATGTGTAAACAAAGCAAACGATAAAATTCATTTTGCTTTTTTTTCGTCTTCAAAGTCTCTGATTTTGCAGAACGTTGTAACCACTATTTGTAACCTATTTGCAGCAAAAAAAAAATTTGTCGATAATTTGTCGCTTACGATAAAATCGATATGTTGCGTGTAGGTAATTTAATTTTTTTGCGTACCAGTTTATGTAGAGGCAAACCGCAGACAGATAAATCGTTCAAAAATTCAGTAGTGTAATTGTTGTGCTTCCGAACATCATCAGAATTAATTTCAGCAACACTAAAGTATCATCGTTTTTAAGATTTCACGAGAAATTGGCATATTCCATTACCAAGTGATTTGAGAAACTCTACAAGCTCAATTTCCTGTGGAGGAATGGGAAAAATTCAGACCGAAATTTAACGCAATTTTCAATTAGGGTGATACGGGAACCATTGGACACTATGTATCTCAGATAATTCTCGACAACTCGAAAAATTTTAAAACATTGACGAATTTAGATAACTCCATACATTTCAGGAAGTCGATACATTTCAACAATTCGATACGTATGGATTGCTCAATGAACTTTAAAAACACTCAATAAATTCGATAACGCTACAAATTTCGATAACTCTACAAATTTCAATATCTCTACAAATTTCGATATCTCTAGAAATTCGATAAGTTTATATAACTATGCATTTCCAGAACTGTATAAACTTCGATAACTCAAAAATTTGCATATCTCGAAATGTATCTATAACTCGATTTCGTTAGCTCCATAAATTTCCTGGTACTCGATAAAATTCGATAAATCACAAAATAGTGATAATGCGATAAATTCATGTATGAGATAAAAAAGAAATGCTAACCAATTTTTTTCAAACCCTGTCGGAAATACCAACAACAAAAATGAGAATTTTTTTCAAATCCTTGGTCCGATTCCCATTACCTCCAACTTTTGGAAATTTATAGCCCAGTGTTTTTAGTGGCAGTTGAAAATTCAGGCTGGAAATATTTTTACAGCTGATCAAATTAAGGTCTGCATTTTTTGAAAGTAATGCAATTTATTTTGATGATTTTTAAGTTTAAAGTAACTTTGTACATTAAACTTGCAAGGTTTTGCATATTTTACTGCAAAGCAGGGACATCAGCACAACATGTGGTTAGTCTAGCGTAGAATGAGGAAAAGACAAAATCCCTCCTAGCAACAACAACAACTCTTGCCTACAGGTTGGTACCTTTTTTGGGCTCGATAGGCAATTGAAAAGCAGATCATTTTCTCTACGAAGAAAAATTACGCTCTACAAGTCTCGCAGAAACTTGGACGAAACCGAACAAAGATGAGAAGGCATGGCGATTTCGAAAGAACTATTCTAAGCAAGACCTACGGCCCTACGGAATGTCGAACTGTACGAGCAGTTTAACGACATGGACGTGCATAGTTATATGAGGCTCCGGTGAAAAGATCCTACGAGTCGGCACACATGCGTGGTCAAAAAATGACGCCCAGAAACACTATGGACGAACCAAGTGCGGAACAACTTGCCTGCACTCGGAATGCACAACTGCCGAAACTTCGTAAAGGTGAGAGTCAATTGGCGAAGTTCTTGATCTCAACCCAAAGCCGAAAAACGATTATAGTACCAAATAAGATGATGGCCGAATAAAAAAGTTTACGAATTTGTAAAAATGTACGAATCGTGTGGTCCAACGTTAAAAACAAAGCATAAGCGTAAAAGTGAGTCTAATATTTTTTTCCAGAAGAAATTAATCAGTACTTGTTGCTTATTTTTTATTCAATAACAATAAAAAAATGCTTTGTGAGTTTTCGAGGCGTTTCGAGTGTTTTCAAAATTCTTTCGGGACCGTTCAGGTGTTTTCGGGACTTTTCCCCGTTTCCAGATTTCTTCCAGACTTGGAACATTTCAAGATACTTACTTGTGTTTTGCTATTCCAATTTTTTCGGAACTTCTCCGTTCTTTTCTGATCTTTCAACCCCTAGATTCAATTTTAACTTTACTCCTTATGAATGGCATAAAAAACACTGGTTAATTTGCGCCAAAAATACCGGCTATTTTCTGCAAAAAAAGACTGGTTATTTTCTAAAAAAAAAACATTGATAATTTAATTAAGTTAATTTTCAAATTTCGTGAAACCGAGCTAACAAATTATAAAACTCAATGCATCTGCGGAGTAGTAATTACTGAAGTAAAAATCCTAAACCGTTTAGAACGGATTCCTTTTTTAAGTTTAAAAATCTTAACCTCTCAACAAATAAGAACTAAAAAATATAAAAATACTTAATACTCTCCGATGCCTATAGCTAATTTGAATGCAGTATTTCTGAAGCACAACTTTGCTCTTAAAATAAAACCTTTGGATATTCACAATTTACCCAACTGCACGCTCTTCAAATCATTTATACATATTGCATGTGGTAACCAAAACTTGCATTTCATCACCGCAACCGTAAAAAATAAATAATTGTGTTTGTATATATGTGGTATGTATAAACCAGTTTGCACTTTCTCGTTCTACAAATGTTCGCGGCATAAGTAAACTCAAATAATACAGCTACATTTATATTTAAGGTTAAAAATAAATCAGCAAGTGCCAAGTAGATATACATATGTAATTTTATATAACTGATTGTGCTTTAGCAGCCAATTTAGCAAAATACAGAAACAAGCACAACTTTTGCCAATCTGCATTTATTTAAGCCGTTTATGGTATATGAAATACTTAGCAGATTTTGCTTGCTGCGCATTCTGTTTCGTTTTCTTTGTTTCATTTCGTTTTTTTTTTTCTATTTTCATTTCCTTTTCATTTATTACACTTTTTATTTCATTTGTCACAATAAAAACTAGAATGAAAGACTCACCTTCAACAGCTTCCTCAGAATCCTCTGTAGCTAGTTCTTCGTCTTCTTCCTCTTCTTCAACGATATCGTCGTCGTCTTCTTCCTCCTCTTCGTCGATATCGTCGTCTTCGTCGTCGACGTCCTCCTCTTCTTCTTCGTCGTCGTCCCCAACGTCACCGTCGCCGCGTATAACGACGTCACCTTCGGCTACAATCGAATCGTCCTCTAAATCAGCCGCCTCGTTATCGTCGCCGTCTTCTTCTTCGTCGCCGTCGTCGTCGTAGATCTCAACGTTATCTTCAGAGTTTTCTTCTTCCTCCTCGCTGGCGTTAATAGCACCAACAGTTATTACACCACCACCGTTTAAAACACTCTCGTCAACTGAATTAGCGTTGGATGCGGTCGATGCGTTGGAGGCGTTATTGGCGGTAGACGAACTGCCGCTTGCGTTCGTATTTGTGTTGTTGCTTTCGATAGCAGTATTTGCGTCGTTCGAAAACGATATCAGTTGATGATAATTGCGTAAGCTCTTGCGATATTTGCAATATCTGTCGACTCTGGCTGAAGCACCACTACCAGTGGCTGCTGAAGTGGTGCGACTTCCCGACTGTCCACTACTGCCTGAGCTGCTGACTGCTACGGCTGTGGCAGTTGAAGCTGCGCTATGATTTGAGTTTGAATGTGGATTTGCTTTTGTATTTGTTGTTGTTGTTGTCTCAGCTGATGCAGCTGTCGATTTCGCGTTAAATTTAATGCGACCTCCTACGACTGATAGGAAGCGGCGAGTGTTGTGCTGTTGAGACGGTTGAGCCTGGTGCTGTTGTTGTCGCTTATCTCCACTACCACATTCACTTTTACGTGTGTCAGACGACGATGAAGTTGTAGCTATGTTTGCGCCACTCTGAAGATTTTTATTCTGTTTTGAATTTGCCTTGTGTTGCCTACCCTCAGCGGTGGCGGTTGTGTTGAGCTTACGAATTTGCTTTTCCTGCTGCTGTTGTTGTTGATATTGACGCTGGTTGTTATCGCTGCTATTATCGGCGGCGTTGTCACCTGCGTCGAGAGTTGCTGATCCTCGTTTGCTGTGCGCTGCAGTACGACTGTGACTGATTTTACGTGTTTTGCGAAAATAATTAAGTAAGTTACTTTTTGTGTTGCCGTTGCCGCTGCTGCTGCTGCTGCTACTACCGCTGCTACTACTGGCGCTGAAACTGGTGCGTGGTGCTGCAGCCGACGTTGATTCTACTGCTGCTGCTGACGCTGTCGCTGTCTGGTTGAAGTTAATATTATCAGTTTTGACTTTGTTTAAGCTGCTGCCCCTACGACGTGCGTGTCTTTTGGGTGCCGATGCAAATGGTAATGAATGCCTGTAGCTTTGATTGGATGTAGTGCGACCAAGATTGTGGGCGTCTTCAGTGGTAAGTGTCTTGGAGCGTGTGCGCTGTGCAACACAATCACCCTGATTGGCACCTGTGGATGTGGAAGCTGGTGCTTCTGTTGATCCCGAATCGAGACCTGACGAAGTTGTGAAACTGTTGTAGTGCGCAGTTGTTGTTGTTGGAGTAGGTGTTGACGTTGATGAGGTCGCTGATAAGTTAGAATGATAACGGCGCTTCTTAAGTGGCGAACTTGAATCTATTGGATAATTCATAGTCAATGCGTAGTATTTGCGGAAACGAAGCAAAAAATAATAACAAGAACAGTATAAAATATGTACGGTATGATGAAAATTCTAAAATTGTCTAAAGGGTTTGACAACTGTGAAATTCATTCACAATTATTTTAAAATATGAAATGGCGATTCGCTGCTAAGTATGAAGTTATTGAAAATCCGTTAATAATTCGATAATGAATGTATTCTAAATCATTTCTCAACGAAGTTGCAGAGAATGACATGAAATATCTTTAAGAGGTATAATTGAAGATAGCACAAACAGGAAAACATGAGAACTGAGTGGCATGTGCCATTAAATATTTTTAAGAAATGCAATCAATATACATACAGTATTTGCCAATACAATAGCACCCCCATTTCAAAGTGATATTGTTTCGCACTCATGTTTATTTATTTATTTTTAGGAATTTTCAAATAAAATTCAGTTAATTCTCTAACAAAACCCGTATAAACCCAAGATTTGAACTTTGTAAAAACTACCAAAAAAATGCAAAAATGTTCACCTAAATTTCAATTTTTTCTCAGAAGTGCAAGAATTTTTTTAATATACAGTTTTGTATATTCAATTTTAGTCTAACATTGTGCAAGGTTGAAAGTGGTTAAAAATCACCGTTGATTTTTTAACTTTTTTCGCCGAAAGTGTTGTGGGTTACTTCCATATAAAAATAAATTGTGTTTATTCGTTATATGAAAGCAAATGCGACAAAAAAAAAAATCTAAGAAATCAACGGTAATTTTTAACCATTGGAAACTTGCACATTATTAGACTAAAATTGAATTTGCTATAAGACTGCGTACCCAAAAAAAATTTTAATACTTAGAAAAAAGTTTGAAATTTAGGTGAACATTTGTTGCATTTTTTTGTAGTCTTTTACAAAGTTTCAAACTTGGATTTATATGGGTTCTTTAGAGAATGAACTGTATTTTAATTGAAAATTCTTAAAAATTAATAATTAAGCATAAGTGGCACCACTTTGAAATGGGGGTGCTACCAATACTTATGTACAGTAATTAAGTACATTCGTATATTTATACACTGGGGTGTGAAATATTATTATTTTTTTTTTTTTATTCAACAATTTTTATCGAGCTCGAGACCGTTTTTTAATGAAAAACTTATTGTGGAAAAGCAACAATAATTGAAAAAATGGTAGGAGTGATAGCTATTTCGGAAATCACCAAATTTCCTCATCAGACTTCTTTCAGTAGGCTTCGAACCGACGATCCCACTGACTCAGCCAGTTGCCTATGCACTGTGCCTTGTAATTATCGTTGCTTTTACCCACTTTTTAATTTTTTGTTATGCCAATAAAAAATTACTATATGTTTATATTTTACGGAACAACTAGGGTTTATAACCCTAAACATTCGTCGGCTGCGATTGCCTTTCACTTTTGCACCTCCACAGTAACTTTTTTTGTCCAAACCAATTGTCAAACCTTAGTAGACCACTAGCTTACCGTTATTTTTCCTCTCTTGTGAAGTTAATGTTGTGGTTGTAGTTGAGACAGCAGCTATAACTGTGGCTGAAGCTGAAGTAGATGCTAATGCTGAAGTTGTTCGCTTTAATTGATGCTGATCGTGGTGGCGTTTTCGATCACTGCGTGCGACTCCAACCTGGACACTGAATGAAGCAGCCTCTGTTGTAGTACCACTATTATTCAAAGCTCCACGGGACGATGCACGTTTGCTCGAGTGACTCCTGCTGATGCTAGTGTTGGGACTACTACCACTGCCAATTGCTGGGGAGCGATTTTTGCTATGTGCACGCTTTTTTCCACTGCTACTCACGATTTCCACAGCCGACGACTTGCTTGACGTTGGTGCTGATGTGTGTGCTGATTTCTGTTGCTGTAGCTGTTGAGGTTTATTAGAGCTACTTTTGCTACCACTGGCGAAACTTCCGTCACTGCCGTTTGTTTGTTGTTGCTGGTTATTATTTTTATTGCTATAAGAATGTAGCTTAATTTGTTTATGCTGCGGAGAATTTTGTGTTTGTTGCTTCTGTTTTAATTGTCTGCTGCGACGCGTTTTAGTTGAAGCCGCTTCTGCGGCTGTTGTGGTTGTGGTTGTAGCTGGCGCCGTACTCGCTATTGTGGTGCTGTCGTCGTGCCCCTCCGTCACTGCAGAGAGCGATTGACTGTTAACGGATTCGGCCATAGACGACACTTAACCGCTCTTTCGATCACACTAAACATGCCCTCGCAACACTTGTGTCCTTTCGTGTTATAGCCAATTTAATTCCGTTACACGATATCAAAGTAAAAATAAAACTAAAATAAACTGACGGTTGTGTTTGAGCTTATGGTCGTGGCTAAACGTTTTTGCTTTCCCTTTTCTGAGTGCAATTTTATTCACAACAGGGAAATAGGTTGCTGACCGAAATTGCCGTGAGCTTACGGCACTCTTAAAGCTTCGCTTCCGACTACAGCAATTGTCACTTTCTCTCTGCTCGGTTTTGCTTGGCCGCTTCAAGGAATCTGGAAGTCGTAGAAAATAATTTATTAATATGGTAAATTCAACTAATTTTGGTTTGAGCTGCATCGATTTTTTATACACAATTAATTTAATGATACAAATTTCCTTAACACTCAAAATAAAAAATGAAAGCCCTTTATGGCAAATGCTTTTGATTTAAAAAGCAAGCAACACGTAAACGCAAGAAGGTGGTGGTACTTGAACAGCTGATATGATATTTTTGTCCTACACTAGTATAGCAGAATGTCATCCAAGATGAACTGGTGTAACTTCAAGATGTCAACAAAACGAAATGGCGAAAATTGTCTCCTATTTTCTTTCATTTTGACATCCTGTTGTACCTAAAAGCAATAACAAAATACACGGGACTTTTACTTCAACTGAAAGTTGCGTGAAAAATCGCCTCATGTAAATTTCCCAACATACGGCGTCTTGCTAAGGTAGCTGAATTTACACATTCTTACTTATAAAGTAGGACTTACATATATTAAATTGTCCATCCAAAGCGGCTAAGTCACAACTTTAAGGTATTTCAGTTATCTTTTACTCAGTTGGAAGTCAGTTGAGTTTTTTCTGTATTGTAATTTCTTCAAGAAGAGATCACCAGTAAATAATATGGTTAATCAGGAACCTTAAATGTAAATAATAGATTTACTGCGGAAAGGGAGGAAAAGTGGCAAAAAATTGTGGAGTTTGCCTCATGAAAATGTTAAGACCGAGAAAAAATATAGCCTAAAGTGTTCCCAAAGACAAAGGCCGTCTGTCAAAAAATATTACGGTCCGATATGTTGTGAACATAGTAGCAAGTAGCGATGCAGCCACTTTTGCAGAAGCCCTTAAGGTATTAAACTTTAATGCGAGGCGAATGATAGTCAAATTGAGCGCAAAGGCATAATAAAAGAAGAAAAAAGCCAATTTGATCAAAATACATGTGCGAGCGTGGCAGCATTTTGCTGTGTCGCACGAAAACCGGACCGTTGCCTCTTCGGATACATATGTTAGGCCTTTCAGAATGCAAAAAAAAAAACACATTTAAGTTTCAATTGAAGGTTATTTGGTCCGACAAGACTAAATTAATCGCTTTCAATCAGATGACAGGGCATGGTATTGGATCAAAGACCCAAGTTAAGTCCAAGCGCATGATGTAAGGCAAACTGGGAATGACAGTGGTCGGTCAATAATAGTTTGGGGTGTATTTCAAAAATTTTGTTGGTCCGTTAGTACGCATTATGCGTATTTCAACAAAATTTGCAAGATGTAGTCGAAAAAATTAGATTTTCTGCTGAAAAATCACCCAAAACACACTGCACATGTTCACAAAGACTGGATACAAAAGCAAAAATTTGCTAATTTGAAATGACCTCCACAATCTGCGGACATGAATCTCATCGAGAATTCGCGAAATCAACTAAAAGCACATCTTACTAAGAATCCAAGTCCGTCCAATGGAGAACATGAGCTGTGAAAGCAAACTAAGGATATATGAGAGGGTATACCTCCAGAATATTTACAGAGATACGAATTATACATGCCAAATCGCATCCAAGTACTAAAAAAAGCAAAACAGTACCCATTGTGTTAATAGTACTTTTTGTCGTGTAGCATTCGCACTAATTTACAGTTTTGTCTGCTGGTTTTATTATTTTTGTTAGATTGACTTCAAATCATTATGAGAGAGGAAGTACAGGTATACCAATAAGAATAAAACAACAAAAGTATGAATGTCGTTAAAACTTGGAAAGATTACGATGGTTGACATAAAGTGTTACACCATGTTACAGTTTTGCCCGTCAATGTAGATATGTATCTATCTTTATAAGAATTCTAGGGATATCTCGGCTAGAATGCCACCTATCTAGTACGTTTTTAGTCCAAATATTTATTTTCAATTGGCTTACATATGTTCTAAATATGAGCCAAACCTGCAACTAAATGCAGATTTTAGGAATATCCCGACAACATCGCCACCTAGCGATAAAAGTTTTAGTCGGAATATTTCATTTCAATGTGCCGACACATGTGACGTCTCAGCTTTCTTCATTTTTGGCAACAACAAAAAGTTTTAATTTTTTAACGAAAAACCTTCTACACAGAAGTTCCAAAAAATCGCTTTTTACATAATCGAATCGGTTAGGCATCGCGGTCATACGAAAGACATTCCATTTTTATATATAGATATAGATTTAATGATGCTACGTTTTAATACTAAGTGCCATTGTATTCAGTAATTATAAGTACCTTTGTATTCAGTAACTACAACGGAAAACTACTAATGACTAAAGAAAGGTAAATGAAATCATAGTACTTCCTAAGCTCTTTCATGTCGTCTTAGTCAAATGGTTAGAGGTGCCTACCAATAATCGGAAGGAGGAGGCTCGATCTTCAGTCCGACTAACATTCATGTCGCTCCGCAGTAAGCAGTGGCAAATCTGCGAGTATATGGCTAACTTCCTAAATACAGTGTAAAACAGTAGCTCCCTTTTTTTAATTACTTGAAAGTTGATAACAAACGTCATTCTCAATTGAAACTGCAACCTTGGAGAACATTTCGATTGTCAAGTTTTTGAGTTCTTTTAGTTTCCACTGAATCTAAAGCCATGGAAGTATTTCTCAAAGATATCCTTTCAGAGTGGTGTGTGGTGAGAATTTTATTTGTAGTACAAATTTTGTACATTTATCGACTGTCGCGGTTCAACTACATACATACATACATACATACATACATATCGTCCCGTTTCTTATAACTGTTGTTCAAGCGTCACACTATTTTTAGTGGAACCAGAAATATTAAGTAAAAAATGCGTTTATTGTATCCTAGGAGAAGAAAGAAGGCATTTTTTCTTACACTCTCTAAATTACCTCTATTGCAGATACGAGGTTAAAGCAGAAACGGGACGATATATGCCCCCTTTAGAGTATTTAATCAAACTTGTGGTACATTTGCAATGAATTATTTTTCTAAAAGTATTATTAACTTACACACTGCTGGGCACTTGAATAGGGAGAGCCTTTGTTGATTTTTCTACAAGCTTTTATTTAACTTGCTTTGTATGGATGTAAGTATGTATGTTTCTTTAAGTAAATTCAATTTTTAAGCAACCTCCCGATAAGCTAGAGACTTGAAACTCAAAACTTTGATCTGAACCAGATGGGGCCGGAGTCGAGATATGTGAAAAATCTGTATTTATAGTCCGATTTGGTTCATATTTGGAATGTATATCACCTATATGAGAGGAAATAACTCCACAAAAAATTTAGCCGGTAGCTGGCGCGGGGTCAATATATCTCGAAAATCTCCGCCTAAGGACTGATTTAGTTTATATTTATCATATATATAACTCACATTAAAAGGACTAACTGCAAAAAGAAAATTTGCCTGTAGGTGGCGCAGAAGTCCAGATATTCGGAGAGCCCGTATTTATGGTCCGATTCGGTTACTATTTAGAAAGCTTGTTTTAAACGATTAACTTATTTAAATTTGTATAAAGTTTGAAAATCGGATTCACATGTTTTTCGTTAAAGAATATGCTATATTTAATAAGAACTTAATGAATATTAAATAAAAAAGGGGAACTATCAATACTGAGTATAGCCCTGTAAGCAGCTCTCAAGAAAACGGTCAAGAAAAAATTGCCATTATTTCGCGTGTGTGTCCAAGGAATTTTGACATTTTTGATACCTCACAGCCTGTTGCCTCACTCTTTCCTCAAGAAATAATGGAACGGGCATATATTTCTGTTGCAAGCCTGGGTTGCCTTGTGCTCTTTTTTTCACAAAAAACTTTAGAAAACCGTAGTAGAAAGCGTAGTAAATTTCTTAAGAACTGCGTACTGCCTTAAGGAAAATTGACTCAAGAAAATTTCTTAGCCATTTCTTGTACGTCATTTTATATGGAGTTTTTGCTTTTCTTGAGAGCTGCATACAGGCCTTTTTAATCAAGTGCATGGGAGTGTACATACATTCAAACATATCGATTAAGAAAGGAATGTATTTAACACCAGGAAATATGCAGCTCCCATTGCCATTATCATTGCAGCTAATACTCGCAGATAAAAACCAATACGCACAAGATGCACACCTACAAACATATGTATGTATATGTATGTACATATGTACACACATATAGTAATTCTAAAGAGAAAACCAAGCCTACAACGCAGTTAAAGATATCGGCGTTTAAAGTGCAAAACCGCGTATCAACAAAATGCAAAACCGCGTATCCACAAAATGCAAAACCGCGTATGTGAAGCTGTAGAAATTATTTTCTAGAGCGTAAAAACACTCATATTTCAAAACGGTTCTCTTTTTTATAAAGCAATCGCATTTCTGGCCAGTATATTTAAGGACGAAAGGATAAGGATTGAGCCAAGAGCTTGTGTGAGCAAATCCAATTTTTGTCAGCCAATGTCAGTTACGCGGTTTTGCAGAATGACGATACGCGGTTTTGTACTTTAATCGACGATATGCCACTGGTCCAATAAACTCCGGCGCAGTTTTCAATAAATAAAAAAAAAATTTAAATAAAAGATAAAAATAGGAGCATAAGGAGAACAAACTTGTACTCAAGAAAGCATAAGCGCTCACACAAAGGGAACGCAAGAAATACAGAGAAAGCAACAGCAGGCTAATAGTAAATGATAGTATAAAAGTGCAAGCAAGTAGAAGGAATGTTGATAAATGATTGTGCCAAGTTGCAAGTGTAGGCAATCATCGAAATTAAAACTACGCACTTCGTAAAAAATCAAACGAGAATGGTTTCCGCTGCTACTAAGTCACAGCTGAGCCGTGACAAAGTTGAATAAAATAGACAAAGGGAA
>NW_023460905.1:27129-30744 GCF_013731165.1 Rhagoletis pomonella | reverse complement strand
ATATCAAAAGGTAAATCGATTACCTTTCTTTTGATTATTATATTGTTAAAATCGCTTAACTTTTTTATAGAAATTTTTCAACTTTTGAAATCATCTATGTGCAAATAAGTAATACTAATAATAAGAAATTAAGCAACCACATATGTATGTAAAAATATATTTATTAATGTTAATTACAATTTTTATTCATAATATTGATTATTAGCTATGTAATTACAATTTTTATTCATAATATTGATTATTAGCTATGTATATTAGGTAATCAATGCATTTTGAAAATAAATTTTGCAAAATAAAAATCAAAAATTTTTTGGATTTTTTATTTTAAGTTTCTAAGGTTAATTTGAATTCGCTGTGAAGAAAATGCAACCCTGCGCCGGCTGAAAGGGGCAATGCTAGACGAGTGCAGCTATATGATTTCCTTAGGAAGTATCTGAATGAGTGCGACAGTGATGCAAGGCTCACACGTACAGGGGGAAACTGGTGAAAATCTGCACACCGCCCATACAAAGTTCACCAGATTTTTCACCATGATTCAATAATACAAGGTTAGATAATTATTGACAGCTGCGGTTTGACACTCCCTTACAAAAGGTTGCATTTACGAAGGACAGAGAAAGGGCAAGAATACAATCCCTTGTTTCGAAAATGGTAGTAGAAAAGTACGCAAAGTAGGCAATTAGTAGTGAAATTCCTTTCGTAAATTCTAATGTATTTGCAGGAAATCTGGAATTTTAAACGAAATGTTGAACGTAATATTGATATATCCACGTGAATTACGTAATTTATATGCTATTTAGCTGTATAAAAACTGCAAAATGACTCAAAATTAAAATAAGACTACTATGAGATTGATGTAAACGTCCAATGCTTATGTTTTCATCAGTTAAATATGCTTCATATGCATATACAAATAAACATATTGCACAAAAGCTTATACCTTTATTTCACCCAAAGCTACACTGTTTCCATGTAAACTTGCGAAGAAGCAACACGGTGCCACTGCTAAGGGAGCGGTGCGAGAGAGACAACTGTCAGTTTATCGAACCTTGTATTATTGAATCATGATTTTTCACCAGTTTTGAAGTGAACGAAACCCGCGGTTCCACCAGATTTTTCACCACTTTTGGCTGGCAGGGTATTGAAAATATTTGGCGCCAATTTTCGTTTATCCGAAACGAGAGAGCTGCTAGTTTGTGCTAGTGTTTTGGGTTAGGAAACGCTTTCCAGCAGAAATTAGTGATAATTTGTGATAATTATCTGTTAAGAAACAAAGCTGTTACTTATGACGCTCATTCAGCGTCCGAACTTTGCTCCGATCGGAGTAGATTTACTCAGATTTCTGTTTTAAATTTAAAATCTACTCCCTACTCCGCTTGACTTAAATATGCTCCGATTTTTTTTACTTTTTCCATTCACATTAAGAACTTATTAAAAATTATATGGTAACTTTTTAAATTGTTGCTCAATAACTTCAATGGCAAGCACCAAGGTTTTGAATATAATTTTTTTTTATTATTTTTATTTTTTATTTCCCAAATCAAGCGATTGATTAAGGACCACAAAAATGTTTTGGAAAGGTGTATGTTTACTAACTTGGCAGAGTATATGTTGACGTTAGCTGTTTTACAGCACAGTAGTGCTGCTGCCAAAAGAAAATTTTCAGAGATGAATCTCATTAAAAATAAATACAGGAACCGGGTTAATGACGAAACAGTTGAAAGTTAAACCAAAGGCCAGAAATTTATACGCTGTCTGATTATTTACTTATTTTAAAAAAAATAATAAATTTATTCATGGAAAATTTGGTTTGAATACTATTAGGGATCAAGCTGATTTACAAGCACTCCGTTTCAATACTATACTATTTAATAAAAAATTTTAATCTGCTCCGAAAATTTCCTTTTTGCTTCGATTTTTCGAGTCATTTACTCCTGAATCGAGTTTCGGTAGTCCGAACGCTGCGCTCATTCGATAAAGTATAGGGCTATTGTGAATTTCGCTCGTTTATGTTGTTCACAATAGCATATTTTTCAAGGAATGAAACCGAAACCCAAACCGAAACCGTAACCGTTTAAAACCGTTTCGTTTTTCAAAACCGAAACCGAAACCGTAACCGTTATCTTAACCTGAAAAGGAACGATACCGAAACCATTTCAATCACAGGTTTCAATCGGTTTCCAGAAATTTACAAAAATAATAAATCAAAATTTCTTTCAAATAAATGATTTATTTAACCAAAATCAGCAATATTTTGCTAAAATTCTTGTTAAGTAGTAAATAAGTATGTCAAGGTAACTTTTCGCAAAAAGCTACTAAAATGGTGCATAATAAATTAAATCTCCGATCTGGCATCGGTTATTTGGAAGAAGTCATTTTGATTTTCATTTTCACGTGTATAGTTGTAAAGGACACAGAAATGAAGGGGTTTCATTATTATGTAGTAAATATATGACGAAAATAACAATTATATTTTAGTTTTCATACACCTTTAGTTTTACAGCAAAAAGGAAACATTTAAGTGAATCTGGTGATGACGTTGTTGCTGTGTATCTATGTAGTTTTCAGCGAAAACTGGTTTTCGTTTGACAGATTTTACATGGACGAAAACACAAGTTTTAGGCCGAAAATCAGTTTTAGCAACGAAAACATGTTTCTGATGTCGGTCAGAACATGGTATAAGTGAAAAAAACAAGAACAACGTGAATCAGCTGTTTCTCGACTTGTGGGCACGAAAGGTGGTTTTTGCGTTCCCGTACTTCTGGACTTTGTTCCATTTTTGAAAAAAAAAATGTTTCTCTTATTCTCTAATTACCAAATCCGGTCCGGATTGTTAGGGAAAGAACCTAGTGTTGATATTATCAGTGAACTGTAAATTTCAATTTTCTTTCCTCAACCTTTAAGACATTGTGATTTAAATAATATCAACAAAATTTCTGTGAAAAACCGAAACCGGAACGAAACCGAAACCAAAACCGAAATAAATTTTGAAGAACGAAACCAAAACCGAAACCGAAACACTTGGCAAAACCGAAACCCAAACCGGAACGTTATTTTGAATCGGTTTCATTCCTTGATATTTTTCACCGCTGAGAAGCTTTGTTTACAAATCGAGCAAACTAAACAGTGTGCTTATACATATGTACATATGTAAATTTGTGCAAATTAAAATGAAATAAAAAAGAAAGCTAGTTTATAAAAACGTGATAAAAATGAGTACAACGGAGGTCTGGGGTTCAACGATTCGTCAGAGGATGAGAGCTTAGTAAACTGGCCAGGAGTAGTAAATGTTTAAGAGAGTTTAAGTGTAGTGTTTAGAATTGCTGTATTTTTTTTGTAAGCGAGCGACAAAAGAACGCTCAATTCGGGTAAAATTTCCTTTTAGCTACTTAAGCAACGCTGCTGGTAGCTGGCAAGAAACATGTAATTAGTTTAACGGGATTTAGACACGAAATCAATAGAAATTAGTTATTATGCGAGGTATTTGCATAATATATATACTTATTTAAAATATAAATCATGTATATACGAAAACAAAAATTTCCCTCTTCAATTTCCCAGTAACCATTTGTGCTGACCGACTAGCTTCTCTACTGGGTTGACCACAGAATTGTA
>NW_023460905.1:26190-27029 GCF_013731165.1 Rhagoletis pomonella | reverse complement strand
GAGGGCCCGTGTTGCGCTGCTCGGTCGCAGATCTCAACTGCGACGCCACCCACCACCACCACAGGGCGGCAACCACCTCAGCAGCGCACACAGCCAATGGCGTCACGGCCACACACATCTCTCACACCCCGCATCACCACACGTCTCCCGAACCACATGAAGCTCCTTCAATTTAACTGTAACGGGCTTCAGAGCAAGATCGGGAGATAACCGTATTCATGGGAAGGCATGGTATATTGATAGCTGAGACGAAGCTGCACAGCAATTCAACACTGTTGAATTGTGCCGGGTACAACGTGCACCGTCGAGATCACGAGCGAGATAATGGTGGTGGCCTAGCGTTCATCACGCACCACACCGTGCAGTATCGTCTCATCGAAGCAGACATCGACCGCAGGGATACCACCCTAGAATGTCAGGGCATTGCTATCCGGTCACGCGATGTTGAGCTCAAAATATTTAACGTGTATATACCCCTTCTCACCTGCTGCCCGGCAGAATATCACCCTGACATAGGTGCGCTCCTCAGAGGTGAAAACCGTACGGTAGTAGGTGACTTTAATGCGCACCACGATCTTTGGCACTCAAACACCGGAACACCGGACCTATATCAACTTTTCTAAAGCTGATTGGAAAGGCTTCGCGGAATTTACTGAAAACACCTTCGCTTCTCTCCCCACACCAACCGACATCCACCTTGGTGAACGTAAGTTCCGCAGGGCTGGCACCGCTGCTGCAGCTCGCTTCGTACCGGCAGGATGTATTACGGACCCACGTCCAAATTTCCCTGCGGAAGCGGCTGTTCTAACCGATGAGCGTGACAGCCTTCGTCAGGCCGA
>NW_023460905.1:25412-26090 GCF_013731165.1 Rhagoletis pomonella | reverse complement strand
CAACTTTTCTAAAGCTGATTGGAAAGGCTTCGCGGAATTTACTGAAAACACCTTCGCTTCTCTCCCCACACCAACCGACATCCACCTTGGTGAACGTAAGTTCCGCAGGGCTGGCACCGCTGCTGCAGCTCGCTTCGTACCGGCAGGATGTATTACGGACCCACGTCCAAATTTCCCTGCTGAAGCGGCTGTTCTAGCCGATGAGCGTGATAGCCTTCGTCAGGCGGATCCCGGAGATCCCCTTATCAGGGATCTCAACGCGGAGATTC
Source organism: Rhagoletis pomonella (assembly GCF_013731165.1). Lineage (NCBI taxonomy): Eukaryota > Metazoa > Arthropoda > Insecta > Diptera > Tephritidae > Rhagoletis > Rhagoletis pomonella. Next base: position 25,821 of record NW_023460905.1, on the reverse strand, counting down.
GGCAACTAGTGAACGTACATAAGCGGAAGAAGTGGGAAGAGCATCTGAAGACCTGTAACTTCACCTATGGTATGAGTAAGCTTTGGTCAACCGTGAGGTCACTGTCCAATCCGACGAAGCACGACGACAGAGTCGAAATTTCTTTCGGCAGTTCATCCTGCATCCTCCGGTGGACAAAGCCAAGCGTCGAGTGACCAGAAGGCTGCACAAACTGCCAACTTGTGCCCCCCTTGCTTTCACTTGAGGTGAGTTCAGGTGGCCATCGGGAAGGCGAAAGCCCCCAAAGCCATGGGTCCCGACGGAATATGCATGGTGATGCTGAAAAATTTGGGTCCTGCGGGAGTAGCGTACCTAACGGAGGTCCTCAATCTGTCTATGGCCACTCTCATCATCCCAGACATCTGGAAGG
>NW_023460905.1:22788-25312 GCF_013731165.1 Rhagoletis pomonella | reverse complement strand
CGTGGTGCATTTGTGCATAGTTTGGCCGTATGCCCAGTTTGACCGCAGTTGAAGCACGATTTGCCAAAATCGTCGCTGCTCCGACAGCCCTTGGATATGTGGCCGAACTCAAAACATTTGTAGCAGCGCTTTGGCTGTATTTTATGTCTTATTCGGCAGATAACCCAGCCAATTCTGATTTTACCTTGGCCTACTAGCTTATTGGCAAAGCTCTCGGGTAGGAGTAAGGTTGCGGTCTGTGTGCCTCCGTACGCTTTTCGCATCGACCGGATATCGGATACTAGCACTTTAGTGGACCCACCCTGACCATTTAAAGCTAAGCACACCTCTTCGCTTGTCGTAACTTCATCGATATCATGTATCTCTATATGAACCATTTCAGTTAGGGTCCTGACTTCTGCTTTACCTGCCAGTACTCCTTCGACAGCCTCTTGAAGTTTCGCAGTATTTACGTCCTCAGACTTATTCAGCTGAAACAGGAGATCGCCACTAGCTGTTTTCCTGATCTTCCGCACAGTTTCGCTTAAACCCTTCAGGCTTTCCTCGCTCTTTACCATTTTCAAAATGTCAGCATAAGAACACTCTCCAGAGGATTTGACTACAATGGCGTCCGGGCGGGTTGGCTTTTTTCTCTGCCGTCTTTTCGGTTTCACCTTAGTCCACTCCATATTTAAGTTGGCTGTGGTAACGTTGGAGCATAGCGACTGGTTATCGCCTTTTGGCTTCTGGGCCGTGTACACAAACATATGTACATACATACAAATATATATACATACAACCATTCAAACATATGTACATACATGAAAACATTTCTGTCCATAAGTACATACATATGCCCATCAGAACATCAACGAAGCCTGTTTGCTTCATCATAAATATATCCATACAAACATATGTACATACGAACGAATGGATGTACATAGTTACGCGAAGCACGCTTGCATCATTTACACATATATTGCCTGGCAGCGGCAGAGCTGAAATGCGCAATGACTTCGTTCATACATACATATATATGTATACATACATACATGCATTCAAACATACATATATACATATGTAGGTACTCGTACCCGTCATGCGTCGCTTTATTTCTTTTTCCCCCTTCCCTATACTATAGTTAATTAGTATAGATACGAATATGCCCCAATAGTTTTGGAGTCAAATGAAAATGCATTTCCCCATGCATATGTATGTACATATGTACTCCATTCATCGATAACGTTTTTACATGCGTACATATATAGGTATGCACATATGTACATATGTGCATATTACTGCCAAAATGCTACACCCATACATACACATGTACATATGTACAACTCACGGCAGCATACATACATACATATGCAGATAATAACACGTATACTCAAATCCAACAATAACTATTTCATTCATAAACGCATTCGCATATTTCTCAAGGTCAAGATCAAGCACATCTCCTCGCAAATTCATCACCATCAAGCGCAACTTTGTCAATCCGACACAAAAATTCTAAAATGTAAAATTGAAGAAATCTCGGCCAGCCAAGTGAAAAGTGGCAATTACTTCTCTATATCCAGTAAAATAAGTTATCTCGAATTTTGGTAATTTTTTGGTAATTTTTGACAAAACACTCATTTTCTCTGTTCCCTTCCAATATTTCAACCACTAACTAGTATTTTAAGGTGTAATTTTAATAAACATTAAATAAAAGTGTACGTTTTCTTCAGGAAAATACATTAATTTTTTTTAATAAAATCAAAATTTCTAAAATCACAAACATATGTGGTTTTATCGGAAGTTCACAAATGTAACGGGGCAACTTAGCTTGTTTTCACATTTTTCGGTCCGAAATTGTAAAATTTTTGTCGATGACGCGCCACAATTTTTGTACAGGTGGGTCAATGTGCCTTGAACACCATTTATATATATACAAAAAAAATTATTTTATTTATTTTTTAATACTAAAAATTTCTATACTTCAAAGCGTTTATAAAAATATATTTACATATATGCACGGACGATGTTTAATATCTTTCGTCCGTAAGCAAATCTTCAGTACCATAAAAGATTCAAACACATCAAAGTACAAGCAAAGCAATGTCCAAGCTAGTGCTACTCCACTGTACATGTGTACATGAATGTATGCATGTATGCGTGTAAAAAATGTCAATTCCAGTTTGCGTTTAACCCATTTTAGCGGACATAGTTTTTTTGGTTCCAGGTGTTAATAACACACTATTTTATGTTTAATCTTTATGAAACTTACATGTATCGTCGAGAACACGGTTACATGCAGAATTTTAAATTAATTAATATTATTCTCCATACAAAATGTACGAGTATTGCTTTATTAAATGCAAAGTTATGCGAAAATCTAAATATTTCGTAAACATAGGGTTAATGGTTTCGCGCACGTGCCAATCTGGTGCCGATTCGCAGAAATTTAATAATTTGTGGTGGATGGAAGCGGCGAGGGGAAGACGAAAGCAGACCAATCGTATATATGTATGCACATATGTACATTTATAAATGAATACAT
>NW_023460905.1:22376-22688 GCF_013731165.1 Rhagoletis pomonella | reverse complement strand
TGGTGGATGGAAGCGGCGAGGGGAAGACGAAAGCAGATCAATCGTATGTATGTATGCACATATGTACATTTATAAATGAATACATACTTACATTTTTACGCGTTTGTCTTTTTGGCTGAATGAAAAAATTGATGACAGAAATAATTTCATTGAAATAAAGTTTATTATTTTTAGTTTATTATTTAATACAAATAATACAACTAGTATACATATTTATATGAATGAATTTATATTAAACCTGTAAATAAAAAATATCTGTAATGACATAGAAGAAATTGAAATTTAAAATTATTTATTTACATATATCAATTT
>NW_023460905.1:1857-22276 GCF_013731165.1 Rhagoletis pomonella | reverse complement strand
TTTCGAGTCTTCATGAACAAAGTAAGTTTTACTTACAGAAACTTTTAAAATATTAAAAAGACTCGGGTTGGCCGGACCTTGGTTACAAACCAACCCCTTGACGTTAAGTCCAATTTTTTGAAGTTCGGTTAAAGTGCGTCTCAAAATGGAATGTAGTTCTGCGCCAAGAAGGCCATTTTTGGTTATATAGTAAGAAAAAACATACTTCCATTTTGAGCATAGCCCTTTAACCATGAAAAAACAGCGCTTGTTCTCTACCCCTGATTTGCGTTGACCTTCCCCAAGGTCTACAAATCCATCGATTAAGTCTCTGGATTTGTTATACTGAAGATCTGATTTTATAGATATTTCATCAAACAATAGTACGCATATGCGCTCGGAAGCGAGCATTTTCTGGACGACTTTTTTTAAATTTTCAATGACATTGGCATCGAAACCAGGTACAACATACCGTATGGGGCGCCAACGCAATAGAGATGTTTTATTTGGTAAATTAAAACCAAGATCGTCATGCATAAAGTGTAAGACTTATTTGACAAATAGTTAATATTTTGTGCCAATGCTCTTTCCCCCTCGCTATAGCGTAAATTTTTAGCACTGACGATCATTTTAGCAAATGTGATAGCATCACTGCTAGCACATTTATCTGCTATTATTGCATGCTTATGCAAGTTCCGCCATTGATTTTTCAAATCCTCATTCTCTTTCTCAAGCTCTTTAATACGCTTGTTTAATTTTAACTCGTTACTTTGATAATATCGAGTGGCTTGAGCAACTCGTTCGCTGGCGGAAGTGGTGTTTAAGCCCAAACAGATTTCATTTCCCGTACGCGGCGCGCTTTTTTCCGCGAGAAGTGAAAATTTTTCGAATTCTTCTAAAGTTATATCGCCGTTTTCTTCTTTAACGACGCGTCTTGAATACGTTTTTGTGACCGGGGGGAAAACCCATTCAGAACAAACACTAGGCGACCGACTTCTAGTGATGTCTGGCTCTAAATACAATGAAGGCACCGTACCTTCTGAAAGTTTAAATTTACCTAAAAATTCCGACTCAAAGTGGCGTTGGCAAACGAATAATCGGTCGGCGTTTAACGCTTGTACTTTGCAAGCCAGGGCCCAACGCTGCCGAAGTTCTCCAGTCCTAGGAAAGGCAAACAAGCGCTTTTGCTGAGGAACACAGCCCGTGATACAGCAGCTTCGCTTGGGGTTGGAAGCGGTACAGCTATGCGGAGAGTCTCCATCCAATCCCTAATTGAGAAACGTTTTTATATACAAACTTCACCTTCCGACATAATTCCAAGAAAAAAATTTAAGTACCTAATAGTATGAAAAATAATGAAAATATTTAAAAAATGTATAAAACAATTTCGATTTAATTTAATCAAAGCAATCCCAAAGTGCAAGCAATGTAAAAATTTTCCAAATATTTGTCTAAGTACCTACCAAAAATTGTATATTGGTTGAGGTATGAAAAATAATTAAAATATCGAAAAAATTTACATAACCTTTACGGGTTTATTTATTTTTTTTTAAAAATGTGTAAAAAAAGACTTCATTATTCTGTAAAAAAAAATTACCTGCATAATTTTTAGTCAAAGTATGAAATCTTACATTACGCACCTAGGAGCACATATGTATAATTTAACAGCCTTATTCTGTATCACGAACGATAGGCAACAATTGGCTATAAAATGCGCCAACAAAATAGTTATAAAAAATCAACGCGAATTTTAAGACACTTCAAACATTCACATTATAATAATAAATTGTAACTGGCGTCTTTTGCCTTTATATAATGTTTCTTAATTTTTTATAAAAGGATATGTAGCTCAAATCGAGATTTCAAACTTAAAAAGTAGTCAAAAATGGTCAGAATGCCGCATTATTTTGTTTTCATATAAGAATATATGTATGTACATACATACGCGAATAAAATGCGCCAACAAAATAATTATAAAAAATCACCGCGAATTTTAAAGACACTGCAAATATCCACATTATTATTATAAATTGTAATGGGCTTCTTTTACCTTTTTTAAAGTTTATTAATCTTTTGTAAAAGAAAAATAGTCAAAAATGGACAGAGTGCCGCATTATTTTGTTGACCACTGTTTCGTTTTCATATAAGAATGTATGTATGTGCATACAAACATACATACGCATTCACTAAGGAGGACGTGACTCCACCGACTTTTAAATACATATTTAATATATATGTATTTCATCTGGAGCACCCTTCACTTTTTAAAACTATATTTTGAAACGCACTAAACACATTAACAATTTTTTCGCCACTTTAAATTAATTCACCGGCCTAAGAAAAAAAACTAACCTGCCTAATATGCACTTATATTATATGATTATTAACTTACCCAAGTTGAGCGTTGGAAGGGCACCCTTCCTCAGGCATTTTCCATCCACTACTTCGGGTTCGAAATGGTGGATGCATACGAAGGAGTTGTGGGGTGGCAGCTTCTTCATGGGGTCGATCCCCATATTCTCCATCCATCTACGGGCTTCTCTCGGATCCTGTGGAAAAGAAAAAAAACGGAAATCATTATTAATATTTTTGCAAGAGTGGGCGCGACATTTTCGCGGTCGCGGTGCCATTTTTGAGGTCGAAATCAAAAAAAGTTTGAAAAATACTCCGATGGCAAGAAAGTTTTCGTCAAACTAAATGGGCGTTGGTATTTTCCTTTGAAATTCGCATTTTTTCGAATTTGAAGAAAATCCAATTCAAAAAAGAAATCAAAACTTTACAAAAACAAAAACCACCAACCTGTGCGTTTAGATTTTCACCCACAAATTAACATACGAAGTCTCTCTCTTTGAGATTTAGCTCTGTTAACATTCTTCTTTTCTGATTTGTATTTTGCTTTCGCTGTTAAGTATTCCAAATATTTGTCGCTCTTAAAATGCGCTTCGCCAGTTTAGTTGGCTCGAAAAATGTGGCATTCACAGTTCTTGGACCTTCTCTATAAATATACGTTCTCTGCCACAACTAAAGCTATTCACAGTCGCCTTAGTTTCGACTTTTCTGGCTAAGTACCAACTTAAAATTTAGTTTCGGCTGCAGCTGCAACTAAGTCGTAACAAGGAAGAAGTATTTTATCAAATTAAGGGAAAACAGACGAAATATGTAAAAATTAAGTTGGTAGAGGGTGATTTTGATAATATTGAGTAATCTCCAATTAAAATTTACAAAGATCGATCCATTTTATTCGGAAGATGAAATTAAATGCGTATTACAATTCGAATAAAGCTAAATCACAAATTTATAATTGGAATAATTTAGATAAATTCTCAAATAATAAGTCAGTTTCACGCTAGTTCTTTTAAAGTAAATTTGTGCATAACATTTAGATATCTACTATTTGTATGTTTCACAGCATGCTTTCGATAAACATCGACTTCACATCACTGCGGTTGTTCTGGCTATTTCACACAATTAACAAGAAAATGATACCTTATTCTTTTGCATAATCATGCAATGAAAATAAAAATTACATAAACGGGTGATCAAACTTGACATTATTTAATAAAAATGTAATTTTTCCAAAATATCGTAAAGAAAAATCGGTACATTTTCACACTCATTTTACTATATCGTAAACTAAGTCGAAACTACTTAGTAGAAGTCTGAAATGCGACTATGAATAGAGGTAAATTTTAAGTTGGTACTTAAATTTAAGTTGCAACTTTGTTAGTTTCGACTTAGTTGCTGGACTATGAATACGCGCCAAAGAATTTAAATCTATAAGAGACAACACGTTGTAATTGTGATTGGATGAAAAGAGAAGGCACGCTCCTGATGTTCACACTCGCTACAATTATAACATGTTGTCTCCTCTTGTATATTTACGTTCTTTGGTAAAAGTAAACAAAAACCAGATTGCTTTGCTTTTTTCGCCTCTTCCTATTTGTAAATTGAATAGTCACTGCTCTTAATAGTTTTTTTCTGATCTAAGGAGTTTTTGGAATAAACTTCCAATAAATTAGTTTTACATGCGTAAATGTTTATAGCAAAAAGCTTATTTCCAAGTTTTTAAAAGCAAATATTTTATAATTGTTTGACGCGTAAATGTATTTATAAATAACTTTAATTTAAAAATGAAATGCAAATATAGAAGATGAGAAGCAAATGTGGTGAAGCCCATTCTCTATTGGAAAGATAAGCTCTCTTTTATAAAAATTTTCTTCAAGAATGGGCTGGATTTCACAACGAAGGCAGAATACATGGGTTAACGACGGTTGCCTTATGCTGGAGAGTGGCCAAGTTGTCAAGTCGGAAGACCATCCTCTTCCACCATTCATTATCAAATAGGAGGAAAGATATTCGTTTTTCAATTATTTAAATATTTTTAGCCGAAGCCAATGTTGAAATGACCGCTACATTTTCTTCTAGGTTGTGTAAAAATTTCATAACTGTCTGTTGGATCACCCTTTAAGCAGTTGATGGTTACTCAAATAACTTTGAACTAATTCACTCACTCTAACCAACTAAACACCCACTCATTGTAAACATGCATACAGACACACGCACACGTAGTTAATCTCATTTATTATTGCACTCATAATTCTCTTTATTCTTAATATTTCGCTTGTACATAGTACATAATTGGCAGGCATTCCAATAAATTATGACACATCTATCGCTCACTCCAAGCAGCTCGTTGTTTTAATCGTCTCGATAGTAATATATACGAGTTGAAAATTTCGCGTAGTTTGGCCTGGCAAAAATTCAGGTTTGGTTTGGAGAATATACACCCCCACATCCGACTTTCCCGCAAGCAAGAAAAAGACGTCTTGCATCGAACATTTTTGGCGCCCAACGTGGGGCCTGTGTCTATTCTACGACAAATAAGAATCATAATTCGCCATCATTCAACGGCTGCATCAGTAACAGCAATCAATCCGTTCGTTGGAGCAATAACAACAGTCAAATTTTTCGCTTTCTAACCAAAACACACTTCGTTCGCTGTTAGTGCATTTCACCACCGATTAGCAACTTCATTCCCGGCTGGATCCCTTCGATAATTTTGCAAGTCATACTATTGCTGTTCTGAACATAAAATTCACCGGTTAGAAACGCATGTATGTATGTATGTACCCTTACCCAAATACAGTTTTTGACTTTGCTGCTTTGCCATATATTCCGTACGACTGAAAGTACATAAGGCCTACATTTAATTGTTGTTGCGCCTTTTTTATTGCTTTGAGCCGTTGATACTGCCGCTAACTCGCATTCATCACTCTCACTGGTAGACCGCTTCGCTGCTAACACTACTCGCCGTCGTATACTTCGCTGCTGCTCTGTCAGCGCTACAGTCGCTGCTCTCGCTGAAGCTGCGCTGTTTTGCATTTTTTGTACTTCGCTTTTCTGGAATTTGCGCCAACAGTTGACCAACAGCACATATAAAACAGTCAGTAACCCAGTAGGAATTGTTTCGTCACATCACATTGTACATCAACCATGTCTCTTGAGGAATGCAAGCGTAATCGCTCGAACATAAAGCGCAACATTTCTCGCATCAAATCAATCGTCGAAGCTGTAAGGGAGTCAGACGACAAACTTTCTAATGCTGAATTGCAGTGTCGATTAGGAATCTTAGAGTCTTACTTTAAGCAAGCCTTGTCCGTACAAGCTGACATCGAAGACTTAGACCCCACAGACAACGGCCGTGCAGACCTAGAAGACAGCTACGTTGCAGTCCAGTTGAGCATCCAAGCGCAACTTGGAGAAGATGTTAACACTACGGTACACTACTCGGAAACGCCTCCAGCTGCATCTGTTACACCCTCGTCGCACCTACCAAGGTTGCCTCTACCAACTTTTAGTGGAGATTATGCGGATTACAAGAATTTCATCACGACGTTTACCCAGATCATCGCCCGTGAACCAAGGCTATCGAACATTGAAAAATTCAACTACCTTTTATCATGCTTAAAGGGTGCTGCACTAGAAACTGTTAAAGCATTTCAGGTTACTAATGAAAACTATTCGAAGGCTTTGGATAGGCTTAAGGAACGGTTCGACAACTCGACCTTAATTTTTTTGGAAGGCATCGCCTCACTCTTCACGTTACAGGCACCTGAGAAGTCAAACGCTCAACAACTGCGCAGCCTAGACAAGACATCGGCTATTTATAGTTCTTTGGAGTCATTGGGCTCAAGTACGAGCATCGCACAAGCAATGTTAATCTACATTGTAATGGGCAAATGTGATCAGCAAACCAAAAACAAATGGAACGAGTCACTGGATTATAACTCGCTTCCGACTTGGTCGCAATGCACTAAAGTCTTGGAAAGGCATTGCCAGTTTTTGCACTCATCTGAGTCGTCGTCGCAACGCAAACCCGAAGCTGGCAAGCAAACTCGGTCAAATATTCGTAACCAAAGTTCCTCATTTGCTATCACTAATCCCACGTGTGTTCTTTGTTCCAGCTCCCCAACCATAAATTTGTCGGTTGCTCGCAATTCAAGGATATGAATACAAATCAACGCTTTGACCTCATCGAGAGGCATGATCTGTGTATAAATTGCTTAGGCAACGGGCATAAAATGGATCAATGCCCTTCGAAGAACCGCTGTCGCACTTGCGATCGAGCACTGTTCCAGACTGTTCAGATAACACAATCAACTGTATCTGCATCCCAGCCATCTGGATCTAATCGATCGACTTGGCAAACGTCTTCACAGCAATCAGCAGCAACCCACTCGCACATGGGAGCATCAGAAGAGGGTTAAGTTATTCTGGCAACGGCGTTGGTGCTAGTCAAGGATGTTACAGGTGCATACAAGTTGGGAAGCGCCCTACTAGATTCATGCTCGCAACTCAACTTCATCACCGATGACTTCGCGCAAAAACTTCGTCTTCGTCGTGAGAAACACAATGTGGGAGTCCGCAGTATTGGTGAATCGTTGACCAATCTAAAGGCACGTACGACTACGACTATCAAATCGCGCACTTCAGCATTTCAACTGTCGCTACAGTTTGGAATCACTTCGCACATAGCGTACCAGCCAGACACCGAGATCGATACGACCGATTGGAACTTGCCAGCTAATACAAAACTTGCAGACGAAACGTTTTTCAAGCCCCGGCGCATCGACCTGTTGTTAGGCACAGAAGCATTTTTTGACGCCCTTGCTGTTGGTCAAATTCGACTGGAATCTAACCTACCTACGCTCCAGAAGACGTTGTTCGGTTGGGTGGTCTCTGGTAGGCTCCGTAATGAGCGTAATGTGACGGCATCATCTTGCCTGTTGTCAAATGAAAGCTCCATCGACGAGAACTTGCAACGCCTATGGAAACTAGAAGCCATCAGTACGCCAACCAAATCGAGTCAGCCGGAACATCGCACGTGCGAAGAGGTTTTCATGAAAACTGTTCGTCAAGATAACACTGGACGCATAATAGTAAGTATGCCTTTTAAAGATGACCCCATTTGTCTCGGAGACTCTATCGATGTTGCTCGCCGACGATTCCTCGCGCTTGAGAGACGCCTTCTACGTTCGCCCGCAATTCGTCCGCAGTACATTGCCTTCATGAAAGAGTACGAAGGTCTTCGCCACATGTCAGAAGTAGCACAACCCAACTTAAAGGAGTCATACTACTACATACCACATCATCCTCCCCCGCCTCGTGTCGCACCTCATCGCAAACCTCATTGAACGGCCTATTACTGGTGGGCCCAACAATCCAACAAGATTTATACATGCTACTACTGCGTTTTCGTTTGTATCGTTACGCCATCACCGCAGACGTGGCTAAAATGTACAGGCAAGTACTTGTAGACAATAACTTTCGACAATTCCAATACGTACTTTGGCGAGCTTCCCCAGATTCAGATATCCGCACGTATCAGCTGAACACGGTCACATATGGCACAGCCTCGGCTCCATTTCTCGCAGTACACAGTCTCCACTATCTGGCGGACCAACACATGGCAGAGCTTCCGATCGGCGCTTTAGCAATAAAATCATCTTTCTATGAATGAATGAGCTATATACCCTCAAGCATCAAGTTGTCGAAGTACTCCGTCGCGGGCAATTTCCACTATCGAAATGGCATTCAAATCACCCCGAATTTATGGAAGGTCAAGCCACAAAGAGCTCAGTATCACTGACGATTACGTGACCAGCGCATTAGGAATAACATGACACCAACGAAGTGACTTCCTATCCTTCGCGTTCAATCCTAAACAAGAACCTACTTCAGTCACAAAGCGGGCAATATTATCTACCGCATCATCCCTGTTTGACCTACTTGGCATGTTATCACCACTGGTAATCACAGCCAAGATAATACTGCAAGAGCTTTGGCTATTGCAGCTCGACTAGGACGAGTCCGTTCCCCAACATCTGCAGCAAGCTTGGGCAAACTGCTTAATATCTAATATATGCGATCTCATCACTCACGGTACCTCGTTATTGCTTACAGCCCAACGCTCGCAACATTCAACTACATGGGTTTTGCGACGCATCGATTCGTGCTTATGGCTGCTCGGTATATGTACGCACTGAAAACTTACGCGGTCACGTTGTAGTTCAGTTGCTGACGTCGAAGTCGAGAGTCGCTCCAGTAAAAAAGCAGTCGCTCTCTAAACTCGAACTTTGTGGTGCGCATCTTCTGGCTTGTCTTTACGCCAAAGTAAAGGATATGCTTGCTAACAAACCCACAAACAGTTAATTTTGGACTGATTCCCAATTGGTGCTGCATTGGCTGCAACAGCATTCAATTACGCTGTCAACTTTTGTGGGAAATAGAGTATCCGACTGCAGATCTCAAGTCATCAAGTTGGTTTTCCAGTCCAGCCTTACTTCAGGATCAGTCCAATTGGTCAAACAACAAGGCTGTAGCTGATCTCGATGCGAACATTATCAATGCAGAAAAACGCAAAACGACTTTCACAGTAATTAAGGAAACTAATCATATTCTTGACGTCATTAATGGCATAAGTTCTTATCCTCATTGCTTACGTCTCGTCGCCTGGCTATTTCGGTTCTGTGACTCGTGCAGGAAGCGGTCAACATTCACTACAGCTTCACCATCGCCTGAAGAATTGCGACGCGCCTCGCATTGCATAGTATGGAATATACAACAGAGCACTTTTCTGTCGACTTTCAGCTACTAAAGAAAAATCAAGCTTTAAAAAGTAATTTGAAATTTGTCACTCCATTTATAGACGATTCGACCGGTTTTGAGCTCATCCAGGTTGGTGGTTGCCTTGACTACACCGAACTACCGGACAGTCAAAAGCATACGATTCTTCTACCCAGCAATTCACAATTTGTTTCATCGTATGTACGTCATCTTCATCTTCGGAATTATCATGCAGGCCCCAAAGCTTTAGTCGCTTTAATCTGTCTTGAATATTGGATAATCAACGCCAGAGACGTGGCTAGTCGCGTCCGCTGCCCGCTACCAAGAGAGCGTGTCCAACCAGCACGACCATTTCAACGCTGTGGAGTGGATTTTTGCGGACCAATAAATACTTACTTACGAATCCGAGGAAAGTCGCCTACCAAATCATACTTGGCTGTTTTCGTTTGTCTTGTCATGAAAGCGGTCCACATTGAGGTGGTCTCGGATCTGTCTACGAAGGCGTTCCTGAACGCTCTCAAACGTATGGGTGGTCGGCGAAAAATGCCATGTGACATTTTCTGTGACAACGCCACGAATTTTGTAGGAGCATCCAACCATCTACAAGACTTCAAGCAATTTCTCTTTAGCGATGAGATCCAAAATGAAATCAAAAATTTTTGTTCCTCCGAATTCATTAACTTCCATTTTATTCCCCCCAGGGCACCCTCCTTCGGCGGCCTATGGGAGGCAGCGGTTAAAAGCGCAAAGGGACTGATATATCGCACATTGGCTCATACAAGATTAACCTTTGAAGAACTAAGCACCGTCGCCGTGGAGATAGAAGCCATACTAAACTCGCGCCCACTCTCCCAGCTGTCATCAGATCCTAACGACTTCGAAGCGCTCACTGCTGGGCATTTTTTTTGTCGGTTCCTCGCTAAGAGCTCTACCCGAGCCCTCACTGGAAGATCGAAACATATCGGACTTGGATCGGTATGATATGATCACGGCTATTAAGCAACGCTTTTGGCGGCGCTGGTCTGCGGACTACGTCAACGAATTGCGCGCACGCGTCAAATGGACGACTCCTGCACCCAACCTGACAGAAAATACATTAGTCATCATTCACGACGACAACCTGCCACCACAACGTTGGAAGCTTGGTCGAGTTGAGTCCACCGTACTTGGACGAGATGGTCACGTTCGAGTTGTGCATCTCCGTACTGCAAATGGTACCTGCTGTCGGCCTATACATAAACTTGCTATTCTGCCAGTGTCTTGAAAGCGGATCCTTTCAACGGGGCCGGGATGTTGGATCACCCTTTAAGCAGTTGATGGTTACTCAAATAACTTTGAACTAATTCACTCACTCTAACCAACTAAACACCCACTCATTGTAAACATGCATACAGACACACGCACACGTAGTTAATCTCATTTATTATTGCACTCATAATTCTCTTTATTCTTAATATTTCGCTTGTACATAATTGGCAGGCATTCCAATAAATTATGACACATCTATCGCTCACTCCAAGCAGCTCGTTGCTTTAATCGTCTCGATAGTAATATATACGAGTTGAAAATTTCGCGTAGTTTGGTCTGGCAAAAATTCAGGTTTGGTTTGGAGAATATACACCCCACATCCGACTTTCCCGCAAGCAAGAAAAAGGCTTCTTGCATCGAACAGTGGCGATTACCAGGAGCTCACTAGAACAAATTATGTATTAATTATTAATGAACAACTAGAGAATACGGACCTTTGAGCTAGAGAAAAAAAGTGGCGTGGCCCGCCCCCTTTTCCGGATTTTAACGGCATATTTTTTTTTGGTGCAAAATGACAGGGGCGGCGTGGAATTTTCAACATTTTCAAACGCGTATATTTCGAAAACTATTCAACCGAATATGGACACAGTTGGAAAGGTGATTGAAGGGCCTTTCATTCGATATATCTATTGTTACGCTTATCCTCGAAACCTTGAGGGATTTCCCAAATACCTTCCGGCTCGTATCGCTGGATTGTTAAATAAATGCTTACGATGACCAAATAGTAGTACAATTAACTTAATTGTACAACAAACAATTTACAATACTTGCTAATACAGTAAAAACACTTTACAATACTTCTTAAAGCAATAACAACGCTTTACTAAACTTGTTAACACAATTAAACTTATAGCTTGCTTACTCGCAACTCACTTCTCTGCTCACATTACTTGTAGCTTGCTGACTTGTAACTAACTCACTTCGCTGTGGCGGCGCCCTTATATACCTGCGCTAGCACTTATGGCAACTCTAGAACATTCTGAAGTTTATCGCTCATTCTCTTTCTCTCGCTGTTCGCAGTGTTCATCCAACTTGACGTTTCTCTTTGTGGAACATTCTACGTCATTCCTCGAACATTCTGCCTATTTCTCGTTGTTCGCTTTGTGTTGCCGCAGTATTCGCCACACTATGTATATAATGTATACACATTGCGAGAAAAGGTAAAAAACGAAATTATGGCTTTTTTTTATAAAAATGTATGTTTTTCTCTAAAAAATACGTAACTAACTATACTAAAGAAATATATACAAACCATTTTTTAATCACCTTATTTGTTATAAGATTGAGTTGCAGGATTAAATGGATAATTAATCAAGCTACGCTATCCACAGTATTTTTGCGTAGAATTCCTTTATGCGTAGGCGGTCTTCGGCCGCGCTTAGGGATTATAACCCTCACTACGTAGAAGTCTTCTTTCTGTGTTGCCAAATAAAAGGGGCTGAACACCTTTTGCAGTGAACACCTTTCTGCGTAGGCGGCCTTCGGCCGCGCTTAGAGATTATAACCCTCACAACGTAGAATTCTCCTTTCTGTGTTGCCAAAGAAAAGGGGCAGAACACCTTTTGCAGAGAACACCTTTTTGCGTAGGCGGCCTTCGGCCGCACTTAGGGACTATAACCCTCACTACGTAAAATTGTTCTTTCTGTGTTGCCAAATAAAAGGGGGTGAACACCTTTTGCAGAGAGCATATAACATTAATATAGTTGTTTTATTGCACTGCTGGCAGTTGTACTTAAACCTAACTATAATAAATTATACGCCAAATTATAGGTATTTGTATGGTATTTCCGATAAACATATTTGTTAATATAGTTAATTACGAATTTATTTACGAAAAACATACATTTTTATAAAAGAACAATTGCCATAATTTCGTCTTACTTTTTCTTAAAATATGTTTGCATTATATAAATAGATATATATAATGAATGAAAGGTCCTTCAACTACCTTTCCAACTGTGTCCATATTTTGAAAATCGGTTCAATAATTTTCAAAATATAAGCTTTCGGAAATGTTGGAAATTGCACGTTTAGCCCCCCTAGCGCCGCCCCTGCCAATTTGCACCAAAAAAAAAGTTTACCATTAAACTCCACGGTGCAGCGAACAAAGGTGGCGCCGTCAGTGGTACCGCTACTTTGGTTTCGCCGATTTTGACATTTGTGGTAACTTGTAAACAAACTTTTGTTACAAATCAGCGAAAGAGAAATTTGAATTATAAGTGAAAAATCAGTTTAAATTGTGTTAATTTGCAATTTGTGAGTGATTTTTGAGTTGAAGACTGCGTAAAAACTAATAAAATGAAGTGCTGTGTGTTAAATTGCGACAGTCGTCAAGATGCAAGAAGTGTAGATGCAAGTGTAGCGCTGGGACGAATCGCTGCATTTTGTGTACATAGGGCACGGCAAAGCCGTTCCCGAAATGTTTCTCTATTATTATATTAACAGCATTTCCTCACAATGATTTTGTTTCTGCTCCACGCAGCCTCCATTAGCAAGTTAACTAATCAATCCCGCAGAGATGCTGCAGCAGCCTTAATTGCAAAGCAATGGAGTGCACTAAAACGTTTGCTGAATCAGCCTCAATTGCAAAGCAATGGAGTGCACTAAAATGTTCACTGTTCTCTAATAGATTAGGTGAAAAATGCAATATTTACACATTTAGCAAAATTAAAACACGTTTTGCGCTGTAAAGTGAACTGCTTTTGCAGTTTCAACTCGTTCTTCTTTTCGCTCTATTCTTTGTTTACTTGTGGTACACAAATGTCAACGCCCAGGACGGCGCAATCTTGTATTCTATCATTCTTGATTAAACTCAGCAGAAAGGGGTGCACCACGTCCACGTTTTCTTTTTTCTCTAGCTCAAGGGTCCGTATTCTTTAGGTATGCCATTATTAGTATGGGAGTATACATATCGCCCATATGCCATAAACATGAATGTGTAAAAATGAAAATTTTGGGAAATCAAGTTTGAAAGTTTTTTTTGACACAGCTCTACATTTATGCAATTGAAATTTTAAAATATTTACTTTCCGTGTAACTTTGAAGCGATTGTCGTTCAAACGATACTGACAAAACGATGTCGTCAAAACACTGGTTCATGCTGTTACGTGCTACTGTTACTGTTACGTGAAGCAAAACTGGAAATGAGTGAACGATATTGCACAAACGATCCAGCAATTTTTGGTTTTCATGAAACAAGACAATCTCAGCACGATATCGTCCAGATGATTGTCGTCATACGTGATTCATGCCCTGGGTTAAGGTATAACATAGAAAATCCAAAGATTAACCAAGTCAACCCAATAACTCAAAACTGATAAATTTGCACATTCATGCTTCTGGCATGAGGGTGACGATATGTAAATTAAAAACTTTAAAGGCGTGTTTCTCGGGTCTTCGGTTTTTTGAGTGGCATACATCAAGATAACCAACCGTTCAGCTATAGAAAAACTAAAAATGCAGATTGATAGTACTTTTTACGCTAATTTAACCTATATAAATATTATTTGCCGCAATTAAAAAGTAAAGTAGATATAAAATGTAAAACAAAAAAATTGTGATATTTTAAAATAATAATATTTTCTAAACTGCGTAACCGATTCAAAAGGTTATGATGTCAAAATAAAGACAATTAATTTATCTTCAAGCTGATATATAAAATGTGTATGCCTTTTTATATATTTAAGCCAAAAATGTTATAAAACAAAAAATGACATAATTTTTTCATAAAATAACCTTTTTTTTAGAAAAAGTCCATAATCAGTGCTAAAAAAAATTATATTATTTATAAAGTGCAAGTTTTTACCTTTAATTTGATATACATATTATATTATGATTTCCTTTTGCGTTTTCAGAATTTAGTGATAGTAAAAAATATAAATGCATGTATGTGCAAATGCATATTGTAGTTAATTATTGTAATATTAATTGGCCGTTCGTCAAAGGGGCGGTGGGCGAAAGGCAAGTGAGCGTGGCACCTCTAACCCACTGAATAACTCAGTGAGAGGGGAGACCAGTATGTTTGCATGTATGTATATATAAAGTAATGTAAAAAAAAATTTTTTTTAAAAATAAGCTTTTATTTAACATGTTTAATCAAAGGAATAAAATAAAGTAGTGAAACAAAAGATTTTTTAGCAAGAAAATTTTGTCAAAACTGCACTAAAATGAATAAAATAAAACAAGTTAAGGTCTCGTTAAAGTTACTAAAAGCCGTTTAGTGAAAGGAGTTATTCAAACTCTAATGAAAATTACTAACAATTTGTACTAATTTACTTCGTTTTTAAAAAAAGCTTGTCGCGCGAATAGCAAACCGGCATTTAAATATCTGCATACATACATATAAACACATACATACCTAACCAATTATGCATGTACGCTGAATTACCTCATCTTTCCCAAGGCTACATCACCGGGATGGTAACCCCAGTTGGTGCACACCAAACGGAGAATTCTATTTGGTAAGGGTTATAACCCCTAAGTGCGGCCGAAGAAAGAAGTTCTGAATTCTTAAACCTCAAAAGTAGATCATAATAAAATATGTATATCAAATAAAAGGTAAGAACTTGCACTCTCTAAATAATATATATGTATTTAGCATTGATTATGCACTCTTTTCTAAAAAAGGTTATTTTATGAAAAAATTATAACATTTTATTCGTTTTTTAATATTTTTGGCTTAAATATATAAGCAAGCAAACACATATTATATATCAACTTAAAGATAGGTTAATTGCCTTTATTTTGATATCATTACTTTTTTAATCGGTGACGTAGTTTAGAAAATATTAACCTTTTATATCTCCTTTAAAGTGTGTTTGCATTGTTCAACTTTGCGTTCAACATTTGCGTTCAACTCGGCGCAGGGTTGCACGAAAAAAAAGTTGAATGGCTAAAAATATCAAAATATGAAAAAATATCAAAATATTCGCCATAAAAAGGTGTTTGCATTGTTCAACTTTGCATTCAACTTTTGGTTGAATGGCCTTTCAACTAATCGCTTTCAACAAAGTTGGTCGCCAGCCAACATTTAGCCATTCAACTTTTTTTTCGTGCAACCCTGCGTTGAGTTGAACGCAATTGTTGAACGCAAAGTTGAACAATGCAAACACTGCTTTACTTTTTAATTGCGGCAAATAATATTTGTATAGTTGAAATAAGCGTAAAAAGTACTATCGGTATGCATTTTTAGTTTTCCCATAGCTGAACAGTTGGTTATCTTGATGTGTTCCTTCGAACGTTCGCCACAATATTTATTGGGTAATACCATGTTCTGACCGACATCGAAAACATGTTTTCGTTGCTAAAACTGGTTTTTGACTTAACACTTGTGTTTTCGTCCATGTAAAATCTTTCAAACGAAAACCAGTTTTCGCTGAAAACTACTTGAAAACTCACGTTCCACTCATTCCAATCAGTGTCTTTACTAGTTTTTTTCGATTATCTATCGAAGTGGAAGTCATATTTTATCAAATTTAATACGCCATTTCGGATTTATTGTTAATTGGCTGGTAAAAGTAAAATAAGAATGAAAGTAAGAGGTTGCAAATGAAAAGAAAATGAGGGAAAAGTATGGGTGAATTCCAAAACGTCAAAATACAAAACATCAGTATCTTTTATTTCTAGACCTCAGTAGATTTGAATGCCAAATGTGCGCAACCACGGTTAGATGCTAGTTTTCTACTAAGTTGCGCAAGTTAGGCTTTTTCTTCTAGTGTGGTTTAGAAATAAAAGAGACTGATACTTTGTATTTTGACGTTTTGGAAAGCACCCTATTTTGTTTTTGTTTATGTGTTGCAGAACTGTAATCAGAGGATGTAAGAAATGTCAACGAAAACACTAACAGCCGGAGTGAACAGTCTTCAGCCCTCAATCCCAAAACACGTTTTCAAAGTGTTTTCGTTGTCGATCAGAACATGGTATAATTTAAAAAAAAAAATACTTAAAAATGTTCTTAACTCGTCGATACCTTTCGGCATTCGCTATATTTACTCAGGACTTGTGAAAAAGTATCGAGTTCTCGATACAACTCAGCAGGGATGCCGGTTGAATTTAAATAGATACCATTGAATACATTTTTAGACGAAATTTTGCGGGATACTTATTTTTTCCGGTCAGTATAAATGTGGATACTTTTTTAAATAGGCCAAAATTTTATATTTCCTATAAAGTTTTTTTCGTTCAAAAATCGATTTTCATTAAAGATGGTAGAAAGCATTACGTTTTATAAACGTATAAAGAATTGCTACTTAAGCGTGAAATTAAAGCATTTTATTTTTTGCGAACGAAGCAATGAACATATGAAGAGATCTCACCAAAATAGGTATAAGCGCAATTGCTTTAATTAGCTTAAAAGGATGCTTTAAGCAAGATCTTAATAAACATATCGTCGTTTAAAGTACAAAACCGCGTATCAACAAAATGCAAAACCGCGTATCAAGATAATGCAAAACCTCGTACGGGACGTTGCATAAATTATTTTCTAGAGAGTAAAAACACTTATATTTCAAAATGGTTCTCTTTTTTATAAAGCAATCGCATTTCTGTCTAGTATATTTCAGGACGAATGGATAAGGATTGAGCCAAGAGCTTGTGTGAGCAAATCCAATTTTTGGCAGCAAACGTCAGTTACGCGGTTTTGCAGAATGACGATACGCGGTTTTGTACTTTAACCGACGATATATATAAAGTAAATTATACTCTTTCTGTAGTAATCTCTTTCATATCACATATTTTCATATGTTAATTTAAAAGAAAGAAGATTTCAATGTAGTTTAGAAAACTAAATTTGATTTATTTAAGGAAACTTTTATGAATTTTACTGAAAAGGCTTTAAATACACTCTAAAAAAGTTTTGTTTATTTGCGCATATTGAGAGAGGTAACCAGATTCCTCTTTTAATGTGTGCAAATTTGCACGCAGTGTAATAAAATTAATCATTGCCTGTTTACTTTTACACCTAAAATGTTTAAAATAAAGTAATGTTTATTATTAGTAGGAAATGTATTTGTAGTTTGAAAATTTTTGCAATTTTAAACATTCTATATATGTGTATTTATGTGTATATTTTAAAGATCTCAAGTTCAAAATCAAATACTGAACATCCTATACGTATATTTATGCAGATTCTTGGTGAAAAATAGATACTTTTCAGTAGTAGTTTTACATGCTCTTTTTAGAGTGTACTTGCTATTTATTATATTTACTTTGCAAATTACTTATACACAAAAAATGTACTTTATAAATTGAAATTACAAATGTTTGATTTTATGCACATGTATTCCAAGTCCTCAGGATGAGTTAAATTATGTCTTTTTCATGAAAATGTTTGGTTTTCTTACAAATTATGAGATGTTTATGTAAAAAAAGAAAATTGGATACATTTGGATACATTTTTGGCTTGGTCAGGGATACATTTTCTTGAGACGGCGCGGCAACACTGCTACTCAGTGCTCATGAAAAGTATCGATATTCTGCACTCGGTAATCGTGTCGTTCAATCAGTATGAATATCTAGTGTAGAAGTTAATACACTTGGATTTTAGTTGGTAATGTCATCTGAGTTAAAATCGAAAGTAGTTGGGCTATACAAGCATGTAGATAAGTAGATAATGTAATCCGATAAACAAATATACATAAACTTCTCATTTGTGTAGCTGCAGTACTTGGGTAGGGAATTTCCCGGCCCAAATGGACCAGAAAAAATCAGGCAGCAGATACGCGATGCTTTTCTGAAGAATAAGTATGAAGCGGACCCGAAGAAGATAATGGCTTTAGTAGCACATGGACGATATGTAGCTAAGGAAGTGGAGGCTCTTTATTCTCTGAAGAAGTATAGGGCTATGAAGCGTTATTATGACTAAACGAGTTCGTGTGAAAGTGAACCAATGCCATAACTTAAATTGTGTGCTTCTCTAGTATCACCTATCGTGTTATTACAATATAGGCTGCATTCTAAAAGTTCAAAATACAAAGCATCAGTCTCTTTTATTTCTAAACCTTAGTAGATTGTAATTCCAAATGTGCGCAACCAAGGTTAGATGCTAGTTTTCAACTAGGTTGCGCAAGTTAGACATTTTCTCCAAGTGCTGTTTAGAAATAAAAGACTGCCCCTTATTATCAGTTGCATTCGATTTTCGATCTTAGCTGGTTATCGAAGATCCAAAGTGAAATTCGTATCATGAGCTATGCAACCGCATGATACAATAATAGGTTCTTTCCCTAACAATCCGGACCGGATCCGGTTATTAGAAACTAAGCGAAAAGTTTGCTCAAAAATGGAACATAATCCAGAAGTACGGGAACGCAAAAAATCACATTTCATGCCCAGAATTTGTGAAACAGCTAGTGATGTGCTGAATTTTCGGTACTCAAAACTTAAAAGAGATATCGGTCACCAGTACTTTTCGGTACCCGATACCGATTCTTTACATTAAACCCTCGCCATTAAATGCATTTCAAGTTTAGAAAAAACTTGAATTACTAATTTATATGATATCGCCTAAACACTTGAACTTATCGCAACAGAGCAATATTATTTTATGAGTTTTAATCTTAGTTGATCCAAGGTTCAAGAAAAATGCTTTTACGGATGAAGAAGGCTTTCAGGGGGGAGATTCTGTAACCAGTTAGCGACAAGTTTCGGAACGATATCGCACTTGTTGACGTAAAAGTATTTCATATCATACGTCAACAAAACTGATGCCGATTCGAAAATTGTCGCTAACTGGTTACAGAATCTGCCCCCAGGCCTACAAAAATGATATCGTCCGATTCAGCTGGAACAAAAGTGCTTCAAACAAGTAAGAGTTTCTCTGCATTATGGCCTCGAACCGACATATATACATCTTTCATTTGTATCCGTATTAAAAGCTCTATTGGCTCCTACATTTGGGTTTTTATAGGCGAGTCTCCCCTGAACTGTTTTTTTCCTATTTTTGGCCTGTTTATTCGAAACCTAAATGTTTCGGTACCGAGTATCGAGAGTATGGGGTACTTTTCAAATCGGTACCGAATATCGATCAATACTTAAAACTATTGACTCAGCACAGCACTAGAAACGGGCAACATGTTAACACAAAACAGCTGATATACACTTTGACGCTATCCGTTTTTACGCGGAGAAAAAGTCCGGGCTGTTTTGGGCAGGAAAAAGAAGACACGATCCAATACGTTCCAATTTTCGCTCTCTATTACCAATTTTGTTGAGTACGGGAATGATTTCTGGGCTATTTTGGGCACCCGCGGGATCCCGCGTTGCGTACGGGAAAGAACCTAATACAAGGCGGAATCAGTTGTGACAGCTCGATTTGACACTGCCTTAGCTCAGTAGAATAAGAAGAAAAACGGGAAGAAATGAATCCCTATTTGGGGGAAAAATACAAAATTTCATATTTTCTTCTGAACAAAATTTACTTTTTTTATAGTATATTCGCAATGAAATGAAATAAGATATGGTAATTCTCTAGGGTGGGGTAACAACCCCTAAAAAAGGTGCGGAAAAGTCGGGAGGGGTACCAAACGACGCGTTTCGGCCCCCCTAATAACAATCCGAAGGGGGGGCTAATATTATTAACCATTTAAAAGTTATGAACAAAAAACTTTTGTTAAATTTCGTTGTTTTCTATGGGCAATTACACCGACAAAGATTCACTAAATCACCTGTTCTCACTTTTTAAACACTATTAAAATATATAATTTAACTTATTTATTAAAGAAACACATAGTTTTATCAACCTAAGATAGATTATTTTGTTATTAAAAAGAAGATGACAATCTTTGCGAGCTGAAACGCGAGATTCCAAAATAGCTATAGTGCTGCCACTGTATTAGTATTTCGTAATAATTCACTTTTCCTTATGAAAATGAAAAATCGCGCGATTATTCTTCTGATCAGGGCTGGCATCGAGTCAAACCCAGGGCCAGAAACCTACACCTGCAATGTATGCCAGAGACGACTACACCACAACTATACCTCAGTCAAGTGTAATGCCTGCGAGGGGTGGAGT
>NW_023460905.1:1304-1757 GCF_013731165.1 Rhagoletis pomonella | reverse complement strand
ATATGAACAAAAAACTTTTGTTAAATTTCGTTGTTTTCTATGAGCAATTACCACGTCAAAAATGCACTAAATCACCAGTTTCCACTTTTAAAACACTACTTAAACGTTTCCGGTTATTATTTTATGCAATCCAAATCATTTATTCACTTTTTTTTTATATATTTCGTTAACAAAACAGAGTAAACAAACTTTGCGCCTGCTAAAATTATTATAACCTCAAATCACTGGTATTGCCACTTTATTTCACATTTTATTTGCGCTATTATACTCAGTTTACACTATACACTTCTTCTTCTTCTTCTTTTTACTTGCATCTAAATAAGATGCAACCAAAATATAATAGCAAATTTCGCTATACCATCGCGCGGTTTTTCATTAAAAATTTTCATTATTAATCGAGGTATTGTTTTTTATGGGAAAAGCGCCGCAGGCGAAAATTTTTAATAAAAAATC
>NW_023460905.1:0-1204 GCF_013731165.1 Rhagoletis pomonella | reverse complement strand
TTTTTTATGGGAAAAGCGCCGCAGGCGAAAATTTTTAATAAAAAATCTCGCGATTGCTATTATATTTTGGTTACATCTTATTTAGATGAAAGTAAAAAGAAGAAGAAGAAGAAGTGTATAGTGTAAACTGAGTATAATAGCGCAAATAAAATGTGAAATAAAGTGGCAATACCAGTGATTTGAGGTTATAATAATTTTAGCAGGCGCAAAGTTTGTTTACTCTGTTTTGTTAACGAAATATATAAAATAAAAGTGAATAAATGATTTGGATTGCATAAAATAATAACCGGGAACGTTTTAGTAGTGTTTTGAAAGTGGAAACTGGTGATTTAGTGCATTTTTGACGTGGTAGTTGCTCATAGAAAACAACGAAATTTAACAAAAGTTTTTTGTTCATAACTTTTAAATGGTTAATAATATTATCTTCCCCCCTCCGGATTGTTATTAGGGGGGCCGAAACGCGTCGTTTGGTACCCCTCCCGACTTTTCCGCACCTTTTTTAGGGGTTGTTACCCCACCCTAGAGAATTACCTAAGATATAATACCTTTTTGAGGAAACAAAATGTGTATACTGAGAAAAAATAAAAAAAATTCAACTATTATTAGGCAAGGAATTGTTAAAGAAGTGGCACTGTTTAAGCTAAATGAGTCAATATGGCGGAATCAGAGCGAGAAGTTGCCAACCGATAACACCTTGTATTATTGCATCATGATGCAACCGTGTCGAAATTTTCGTTGAGTATCGAATTTTCTGTCGAACAGAATTTTGCTATCGATGGTGTAGCGAAGTGTTACAAAATTGTAAAAAATGTATAATTTTGCCTTTGTTTTGTTGTTGTAGCGGCTACAAAAACCCCGCCCAGCTCGGTTGATATCTCAGTCGTTGTCGTCAAGTTCCACTAACGGCAGCCCTAGGAAGCGTGCAGCCTCCACCGGGTCGGTCCACATGGACAGAGCGGTTAGGGTTGTCGGGTTTTCCGGGTATGCGAAGAGATGTTTCGAGTCGTGTGGGGTCTCCGCATGCCGGACACTCATTTGGCACATCCGCATTCAGTCTACTCAGGTATGAGTTTAACCTGCTGCAGTAGCCAGAGCGAAGTTGGGCTATTGTTGTTCTTGTCTCCCGAGGCAGATGAAGCTCGGTCTCGTCTATGTCTGGTGGTGGTGTGCCTATAACGGCATTCACAGGTCTAGAGTCTACATA
>NW_023460904.1:0-30745 GCF_013731165.1 Rhagoletis pomonella | reverse complement strand
TGCCAAAACGTGAGCAAGAATGGAAGAAGAAGAAAAAATGTTGCAAGGAAAATGTAAACAAGATGCACCAGTGTGACGTCATGCAAACGACGATTCTGTCAAATTCGTTAAGAGAGGAATAGCGGTCCGAGATCGTGCAACCTTTGTATTCTCTCAATCGTGCTCACAATCGTGATCAGTATGTATATATTTTGCATATGTATATGTATATGTACTTTCCACAGGCAATACACAAAATCTCCTATGACGTCATATTTCTGTCAAAATTTTCAAGAGAGAGTTAGCGGTATCACAATCAGCGCCACCTTCTGCATTCGTTTCACCCTGCCAAACAACCAAGATGGATTGGTAGGTTGTTTAATCAATCCCATCAAATCCCACCAAAAAGGAATCAGCTGTTCAGCGCAAAATGCAAGCAAACAAGCAAATGCAACAACAATTTCAAGGAACAAGCAGCAGTGCTGCCAATTGTATTGCATATTTGAACGATTATAATGCACTTGAACGCAATGTAAAACGGAAGCATCTAAAATCAATAGATCCTTACGAATTCGCTGAGATTTGTTACGATTCGCCCCGTGTATTATAACCAAGGTATTAAAGTAGGCGAAATAGCAAGGCGAATGGTGATTGCCCAATTCGGCGAACTTCGCCGTTCGGGTTGTATTGTGTTTCAAGCATTATTTACATGATCCAACTACACAAGATCTGATAAGATGAAGCAAAAGAAAAAAGTAATTTTCTGGCTGACGTTTGTAATTTCGGTGCCATATTATTTTCTGTGAAAAGTAAACAAAGAATATGAAGACGAAGCATAAAGAAAAAAATGCAAGCAATGTTGTAGCACATGTTTGTGCTAACCAATTTATTATTTTTTTACGTGTTTTTGCATCCAATCACCGCGCATTTGCAATTTGTTAGTGATTTTTCAGTTGAAGAGTGTGTAAAAACTAATTTCCAAGCACCTACTAGCCACGGTGTAGCGAAACAAAGGTGGCGCCGTCAGAGGTACCGCTACTTTGGTTTTGCCGATTTTAACAGTTGTGGTAACTCGTAAATAAACTTTTGTTTACAAATCAGTGGCATAGAGAAATTTGAATTATTAGTGAAAAATCGGTTTAAATCGTGTTAATTTGCAATTTGTTAGTGATTTTTCAGTTGAAGAGTGTGTAAAAACTAATAAAATGAAGTGCCGTGTATAAAATTGCGACAGTCGTGAAGGTAGTGCCTCGAAATGCAGCTTTTTTCCTTTCCTCGCAACGATGCCGTGGCGAGAAAGTGGGTGGAATTCTACAGGCAAGATAAGCCATTCAATTTGGATACTAGCATCATATGCATGCGCTGTTGTCCTTCCATGAAGTGCACCATGGTGCCCCATCTCATTATGCGTAGATGCGCTGCGACGAATAGCTGCATTTTGTGTATATAGGGCGCGGCAAAGCCGTTCCCGAAATGTTTTTTTTTTTTATTATTATATTGACAGCATTTTACCAGAGTCATATCGCTTCTGCTCCAAGCAGCCTTCTTTAGCAAGTTAAGTAATCAATCCCACTCAGATGCTGGCGCAGTTTGCTGCACCAGCCTTAGTTGCAAAGCAATGGAGTACACTAAAACATTTGCTGCAGCAGCCTTAATTGCAAAGCATGAAGTGCACTAAAACGTTCACTATTCTCCAATAGATTAGATGAAAAATGCAATATTTTCGCATTGATCAAAATTAAAACACTTTTTTCGCTGTAAAGTGAACTGTTTTGACAGTTTCAACTCGTTCTACTTTTGTCTCTATTGTCAACGGCCAGGACGGCGCAATCTTGTATTCTATCATTCTTGGGTGCTTGGTATGAAAAAATTCGTGGCAACACTGTTTGTTTGTCAAGCTTGACAATCCAATCCGTGCAACCCTGAGTGATATACAAAGAAAATTGATGAAAAGAAATTTGTAGATTGCTTACGAAGAGGTGGTGGTTTTTCGTCACTAACAAATTTGCGAGGTTTGCCAAGATAATCGCACTGTGTTTCAAGGGCAGAGGTTAAGGAAGGAGATTTTCATAAATATTTAATCATACTGGAAATTTAATCTAAAAATAAAGCATCTGAGGTGGCTTGAATTAGCCCTCAGACAAGTTAAGTTGAAAGGTGAGAGCACCTAATTAACAAGTACCCAACGATTAGCTCAGGTGAAATATTTTCAGTGAAATAAATAATAACATATATAAAAAGTTGGTTGAGATCATCATATCGTATCAAGATGACTGCTCCTGAAGTACCTCGCACGGAATTGCAAGAATTACAACTCAAATCTGCTCAAGTGGCAGATGAGTCACTTGAGAGCACCCGTCGAATGCTTAATCTGATGGAAGAAAGCAAAGAAGCTGGAATCCGGACCTTAGTGGCTTTGGATGACCAAGGGGAACAATTGGATCGCATTGAAGAAGGAATGGATCGCATTAACGCAGACATGAGGGAAGCTGAAAAAAATTTAAGCGGAATGGAAAAATGCTGTGGGCTATGTGTTGTACCATGGAAAAAAGTTGCGATCAAAGACGATAGCGACAGTGCTTGGAAAGCAAACGACGATGGCAAAATCGTTAATAGCCAACCGCAAAGAGTCGTAGACGAACGTGATCGAATGGGAGGGGCACCACCCCAAAGTGGATATATACCACGTATTACTAACGATGCTCGAGAAGATGAAATGGATGAAAACTTAGGGCAGGTAAACTCTATGTTAGGAAATTTGCGTAATATGGCTCTAGATATGGGATCGGAATTGGAAAACCAAAACAAGCAAGTTGATCGTATCAACGCTAAGGGTGATGCAAACAACGTACGAATGGATGGAGTAAACAAACGTGCTAACAATTTGCTCAAAAGTTAAAAATTTCAAAAGATTATCTAATAGACTAGAGCTAAGTATATGTATAAAGCGCAAATTGAAAGGCACAAATACTAAACATAAACAACACAAACACGGATATTGATAAATCTGCTCAGTTCCAGATGCACGCAACAAATTGCCCAGTACCGAAAAGACCTACCATTGCGGTGCATTTTTACAATTTACATGTTACCAGTAACTATATACATATACGATATATACACTAAATCGCTGAAAATACAAATGACTAATATACAAGTGCTGAACTAACTACCCACCATCTAAGTAACTACTTACATTATACACTTATACAAAACGATGAATCAGACAAGATTGCGGAAAAATAAATTCAATGTCTCAACTATGTGCATATGTATATTTAGCACAAGCACCTATAATTTAAACTTTTTATATTTAGTAATCGTTTTTGATGGCGTTCAAATAACGCGATTTTATCTTTTATAAAATTATTATTTCTATAACTTTACTCAATGAAAATTGTTGAAATTATACACGTTGTAGTGGAGCACTTTTTTAGGGCAATTCGTGCACACCAATATGCATTCATACACAAACTTACTGCTAGATTTGCGAGTGACGAAAAACGACTCAACACAGGTGATTTAAATACTTGTTTCCGTACTCGAAAGCCTGCTTATTACTTTATATATGTACTTATGTACCTACATTTAATTCATATTAAAAACAACTTGAACTTAGTCTTCATGTATTTATTATATTATTGTATCCTAGATAACAAGTTGTCCCCATATACAGCAGTGTTCACGAAAATAGCAGCGCGACGTATCGATAAGTTTTGATAATTTAATTTCCATTGTATGATCTTTGCCGCCACGTTTATCCGAAAAAAATATATTTATATAACAGCACCGGATGACTTCTATTAAATCCATAAAGGAAACACAGAAAATCTTGGTTTATCGGTACAAAAGTGGAAAATCGGGACATTAATACGTCCCGACTTTCAAAAATGATTCAGAGGTTTACTTCTTTAAATCGGTACAGTCCCGATGAAATCGGTACGAATGCTAACCGTACATATAAAATATCCTTTTTTACTGAAGAAAAAGCACAACACCCTCAAAGAAAAATTTTTCAAAAATCAACCGGAATCTTAAGCCACCTGAAATTTACGCATATACTAAAAAATTCTGTTAACATTTGTCAAAACAACTTCTCTCGATTGAGGTCGGTTTCTTCGAATAATAATTCAACGAGTTCGCATATGATATTTTTATTTTTAATCGTTAATAGTAGCTTAAGATGCTGTCTTAATGAAAGTTTAATAAAAGTATCTTTCATTTGTATGGTTTTTGTCTTAGAATTAAGTATATTTTTGTACAAAATAACCAAAATTGATAAAGGAAATTAAATAGTCAAAACTGTTATTTTCATGAACGCTGCTGTATACATACATATCGTCGCTTGGCGTGCAATAAGCGTCCAATGCGAATGTATACAAAGTGGTGTTACTGGCGAATTTAGATTTTCGCCGCGGTACTTCCTAATGTCAAAATGATGTGTTTGTTGTAAACAAGGCGAATTCATATTACAACAAAAACTAAGCTCGGCAGTAACACCACCTTGTATAAATTCTTTTTCTCAGCCATCATCGGTATTGCCTTTTTGCGTAAGGCGAATTTATACAAGGGGGTGTTGATGGCGAATTTAGATTTTCGCCGAGGTACGTCTTAATGTCAAAATGATGTGTTTGTTGTAAAATGAATTCGCCTTGTTTACAACAAATACATCATTTTGACATTTAGTAGAACCACGGCGAAAATTTAATTCGCCATCAACACCACCTTGTATAAATTCGCCTTGGTGGTGTTACTCCCGAATTTAGATTTTCGCCGCCGTACTTAATGTCAAAATGATATGTTTATTGTAATATGAATTTGCCTTGTTTACAACAAACACATCATTTTGACATTAGGAAGTACCGCGCGAAAATCTAAATTCGCCATCAACATCGCCTGTATAAATTCACCTTGATTTTGCGTATACGCGAGATTGCACCCCAAGCGACGATATGTATGTATACGTACATACATATGTCTATTCATTAGATGTTTTTTTTTAATTCGTAAAAAAGTCTTTAAGACAATTTGGATGCGTTCAGAAATACATCAGTCTCTTATTTCTAAACTATAATTGATGGAAATGTCCAATATGCGCAACCATGGACAAATGCCGAATTGGAACTTATACGGCTTTCCCACGCCACCCCAATTACGTAGTTCGCTATCTCATTAGTAATTCGCACTCCAATTACCCTTCGAATTACGTAATTCGCCATACAAAATTTTGAGAGCGAATTACCTTATTTGTTGGTAGTTCAGATCCAATTACCATGCGAATTATGAACAAATCGGTGCCGTCTCTAATTTTTATCGGGAATTTATCGAAACTAGCCCTTAAATCAAAACTTGCATTTTTCTGAGAACGAAAAGTAAAGTTTATAAATATGTATATCCCTAATTTAATACGGAAATAATTCAATTTTGCAACGAAGAAAACAAAACCAAAACATACAGAGAACTGTCAAATCGAATTAAGAATGTGGGAATGGGGTAATTCGCGATCGTAATTGGGGGAGCGAACAAAGAAATTCAGGATGCCGTGGGAAAATGGTGTTAGTTGCGTAAATAAGGCATTTCCATTAATTATAGCTTTAGAAATAAGTTACTAATGCTTTGGCTTGATGCATTTCTGGACCCACCCATTGTTCTTGTTAAACTATTACAAATTAATCTGTTGCATTTTACTTGAACAACTTAAAGGACTTCAAAAGGTTTGACTTTGAATTAAAAAATAATAAAGACTACAAATTTTGTATTTTTAATAAGCTTCGATTTAAAGGACAATTTAAACTGCACCATATTGGAACCTAATGAAATATTGATTTAAAGGTTAAATGGCCTATCTTGACATAAGTTGTTTTAATAAAATTCCACAAAAATATCGCTAAGGTTATAAGTACATATTGTATTATTTAAATCCATAAATAGACAAAAGTTAAAACGAATAAAAGGTGGTTTTTGTCACTACGATGGAGATAATGAATTATTTTTTTAAATTTCAACTAATAGAATTACACTGACCAGCCGTCTTCACGTGCTGGAAAATATCGCTTGCGTGACGACGCATGCGAGATCCTGCACATGTAGACCGCAAAAAGTACGAAGCATACTTTTTCTCGAATACCGAGCGGTTTGCGAGATCTCCCATGCTTTCAACTATCATTTTTGTTTGACAGGTATTTCCTCATTTGGCAGAATTCTTCAGAGTGGAAACATCGTTTATTTTGGTGGAAAATACAAATTTGGCCTGAAAAGTTCGAGCTTTCTCTTTTGGGGACATTTTACAAATGAAGAAGTTTGCTGTTAAGTGCCCAGTCAACAAAACTCGTATCTCGCTTCCGAGAGAAAAAAGTAGAACGCAAGCGAGGTTTTGAAACATGTAAAGACGGCCGGTCAAAGAGAAATGCTGCGTAGATACAGGCACGTTTTCATAAGGTCAAATTCAATGGCATTTGTCGTAAAATTAGTGAAAACACATTGTCTAATGGGTCCAAAAACCGGTTATTGATTAATTAAGATTAGTATAGGTTCAGTCATACATCTGCTGCTAAAGGCCCCACCAGATAGAAATTCTTTTCTGCGTCACACGGATGCTTCTGACCAGAGTGTCCAGATTTGGCGATTTCGCGCCAATTTAGCGATTTTTTTTAGATATTTGCGCATATAAATTTAGGAAATCGCCATTGGCGATTTTGGGCGATTTTTTCCCATCAAAAAAAATTTTTTGCAGTTATAAAAATATACAAAACTTAGTTTTCCACGATAATTTTACAGAAGAGGCTAATGAACTGCGTGATAAATTTGACTTAAGAAGCATATTAAAAAACTGTTAAAAATGTCGAAGAACTTTTGAAACGATTACCTAGTCAATTAAATATTTTTAAAAAAGCTTTGATTTTGTTACCATAAAAGTATTAGAGCTCCTGATATTCGATTAATCGAATATTCGAATTATTCGAATATGATGCTATTCGAATAGTAAAATTCGATTAGCTGTATTCGAATAATCGCACGCCATCTATTATTCGAATGATTGATCGTTTTCAATTATTCGAATAACTGGTGCGCGATTATTCGAATGTTGAAATATATGTAGCTATGTATACATACTATGTATGTATCAGGGTTGTTGCGAATATTATTCCCAAATAAAAGTTCTTTCCGGATAATAAACAAACCGCTTATCCAAATCAAACAAGTTTGGTATTAAATGAAAGAGGATTTAAATAGCTTTAAAACTGAAATGTCTAAACGAAGAAAGCCACATTGAAAAATATTTCAACAAAAAATTTTAACTAATTGCCATAAAACAAATCTTGTGTCAGGTGCCTTTCTTTAGTATTAAATTATAAAAAAAAATATAAATAGAGATCGTTCGCTATTTCTGTTTAAAAGTTATTTCAGTCTTCTTTCATATGATACCAAATTTGTTTAATTTGGACAGGCGGTTTGTTTATTAAGCGGAAAGGACTTTTATTTCGGAAAAATATTCGCAACAACCCTGGTATGTATGTACACATTTAAATAAATTGAAATGTATGAATATGGGCCATTCCAGTGAAGACGATACAAAAATAAAATACATAGATTGTAGGTGCGTTCGACAAGTCAAAAATTTGTAATAGTTTTTCCAAATTTTTACTGGATGGCGTTCGATAACGACAAAAAATTATCCAACACACAAAAATTGAGAGGGCAAGCATTCATTTTGATGCAAGAGAAGCGTCCATTTTGTACTGGCAAAATTTTAGTCAGCAAAAATTATCCAACACGAAAACATATGATCACAAAACATATGGTTGCAATTTTTGTAAACAAACAAAATTGCATTTTTCGAGTTTTGGGATTTATATGCTTTTTGGCTGCCTGCTATGTGACTTTATGATAGAGCCAACTAGTTCTTACTTCTAGAAATGTTCCTGGCGAACATTGAACGTTCACTTTCCTTTTTTCTTCTATGGAGGCAACATGAATTTCAGTTTGTTTACAAATAAAACATAAACAAAGTCAGCTGGTGTGTCTTCTTCTTCCGGTTTTTGCAAGTAATGGCTAATTTCCTGTTCGTTTACTTTTTTGCCTTTTCATCTCTTTGGGAGAGAATTTTCGCTTACTCTCTTGATTTTGATTGTTGGCTGGTGTTGGCTAATTTTGTTATCGAACGCAACTTGTGTTTCAGCCTGTGAAAAAGCAGAGAGAATAATTCGTTAGAAATAGATTTCTATGTTGTCAAGGCATTCCTGGTGTATCAAAATGACAATTCAAAAAATAATTATCAAAAAAAAAGGAAAGTACAATTAATGGACTTTAAAACGGTTATTACAAAAATTTATGTATGCTGAGGAGTCACAGCCAAATATGTATTTTTTAACGTATAGATCAAACCAGGTCCCCTTATAAAAAATTATTTAATATTCACATCAAACCATTAGCGGTAATTTTATTCACGAACTATGTGTCCTCAATAGTGACTCGTCCCACCCGTCACAATCTAAAATGTATGTTGTGGCAAAAATGAGATTTGGTAACACCGAACTCCAGGCATCGAGATTTATGCATACAAATCATAAAATCGTTATTAAAACAACACATTTGTAAAATAATAGCTAGAGAAAGTAGCGCCTGTCAAGGCAATGCCTTCAAATAAACTACGTTTTTTCGCTCTTCTGTAAAATTTAAGTGCCGTAAGATAGACGGTCTTGCAATTAGTCGATGGGCGGTTTTGCAAATTAGTCGAAGTGGGCGTCATCGTTGTCCTACCCGTCTCTCTAGGAACAAATTTATATGTACATTATATGATTAAGTTTTTTTTATACTTTATCAGTTTTGTATTAAACGGATATCTGACTTCAAGTGTTAACTGTTTGAAACTCGCCAATTCAATGGTTAAAGAGACATTACTAAAAGTTTGAGCAAAAACGAGTTTAAATGTCCCACCACTCACTTTGGAATGCCTCACATAAGTTTGTTTTGAGAAAATATTCGAATAATCGTAGCTTTGCGACTATTCGAATAATCGAAGGGAATCAATTATTCGAATAGTAACATTCGATTAGCAATCGTACAAATAATTGCCGATCGAACGTTCGAATAATCGAATTATTCGAATAATTTAAAAAGCCCTAAGAAGTATGTGAATCACAAGAGGGCGAGTTTCAGGGACCTGCCAATTCACTATTTGACTTTGAAGGAAAGAAAAGCAGCGGAAACTGAATATTTAAATCTTTTAACTTTCCCATGGAATAACTTTTCTCAGAACCATTCCATCCGACTCTGAATAATTTTGGATAATTGCATACGGAGTGAAAACCGCAACAGGCAGTAAAATGTTTGGAAATATAAGTAAATTCATATTATTATCCTTGCCGCACTCACATGCTTTGTTGAGCTCGTTTTTTCCGTAATGAATTCAACAAAAACTAATATTCGAAATAGGATGAGGTTGGAAAGACTTAATTCTATAGTTCGAATAAAGTGTTTTATGAAGGCTAATAGAGTCTGCTGCAAAACGTTTCCAATATCAAACAGTATGTTATCAAGGTTGAATACCTCAATATATGACAACAACAGAAATGTAAATAATTCAGACCCTAAAGGGGATTTTCAAAAAATTGTGGAAATAGCTGATCCCGCCTTATTATAGGTTTTTATTTAATTTTTAGCGCCGAGCTCTTAAAAGCGGATTGTGCGATTAATCAATTAATATGAGTTATAATAAATTAAATATTTGCGCAGTCCTATTGCAAAATGTGTTGAAACAAATATTTTTAAAAAGTATGCGTATTTTTAAGGAAAATTGTTTGTACATCACTATTATATAAGTGATCTGTGTTATTTATTATGGTAGTAGTGCACTTTGGCGAAGGTAGGTCAAAATGGACGGAAAAAGTTCGAGCGTGGTATTAATCGACGCGTCTTAACGCCAATAATAACAATCCGAGACCGGAAATTAACATTTTTAATTAATTAATGAGTTATTTGCAAAAAACACTTGCACTTTCCGCACTATGTTTTGATGAATTTCACGCAAATGAATGGAATAAATGAACTTAATTAACTTTAAAAACACCCAAATAATGCAAAAGAAATATACTTTTGTGAAAATGGGATTTCTGTTCCTTTTCTTCGCATGCAGAAAGGAGAATTTTACGTTGTGAGGGTTATAAACCCTAAGCGCGGCCGAAGGCCGCCTACGCAAAAAGAAGTTGGACGGACAAAAACTTTTTTAATACAGTGGCAGCGGCAATTTAGTTCCATTTTATTTTTAATAGGGTGGCAACACTAATTTCCCTCCATGTTATTTATATTAACTACGCAAGATTGTTGTGCGGATTTTCACCATCAGAATATTCCTATTAAATACAGAATTTCGCGAAAGTGTACACTTAAAACATCACAAATGTATAACAACTAATAAATACGTGTTAAATTAAGTTCATTTATTCCATTCATTTGCGTGAAATTCATCAAAACATAGTGCGGAAAGTGCAAGTTTTTTTTGCAAATAACTCTTTAATTAATTTCCGGTCTCGGATGTTATTATTGGCGTTAAGACGCGTCGATTGATACCACTCTCGAACTTTTTCCGTCCATTTTGACGTACCTTCGCTAAAGTGCACTTTTACCTTTATTATTACCCTCTGAAGGTATTATATTCGTTTTTGGTTTTAAAAACTATATTATAAGATCTCATTTTTAAAATAAAACATTTGTTAAATCGATCTTATGAATTTCATTTAAAAAAATGGCGATTTTTGGCGATTTTTTTTTCAGAAACTGCGCTTTTTATTTAAACAATCTGGACACCCTGCTTCTGACACAAAACGCACAGAAGAAGCCTAGAAAACGTTGCCGCAAACAAAACGGCTCAATTTGATTGGGCGAAAATCAGCTTGTTTGAATTCGTTCCATACATTTTTTGTTGTTGTTGTTGTTTTGTCGCGTATGCGTGCGTCAAAAAGCTGGGAGAATTTTATCAGTTGCAGCAACGCATGCGTGGCCAATGCAGCGTGTTCTATTCAAAATCACAGAGTTAACTTGGATGCCAGTAAAAAGGATTCCTGTGACGCAGGAAATAATTTCTATCTGGCGGAGCTTTAGGGGCCAGTTTTTCAGTGCACGGCTGTGGTTTAAACTTAGTTTAAACGCTTGTTGTTGTTGTAGCGGCATACAAATTCTCCAAAGCGTTTTTGGGGAGTGTTGCTGGAGTGACAGTCCTTGGCCAGATATAAATCTGGGAACGCTTACGCTGGCTTAAACTGGCTGGGTTACGCTTTTCATTTTCAATCTCATAAATTGGTTATAACGACTTTTGCTAAAATTTCAAAATCAAAAGTTATCAAAACAAATTCTATGGGACTGAGAAATATTATTTTCTACTTTTTAGTCCATTTATAAAAGCGTTGTATATTAAAAAGTTTTTTTTTTATATTATTTATTTTCTACTTTTTTGTCTTGTCTGTATAAAATTTTGCGATAGATATTAAAATAATTCAACGATATTAATAGAAAGGTGCACACACATGCATTTACATATGTATGTACATACAAACGAGCACCAATTAATTTTATTTAAAGAAATGGCGTGTCGTCTATTTCCGCTGTAGCGAACGTAGTACATAGGGCGACATCTAGATGTCATCTACCTCGCCCTATTCACTACAGATGTCGCCCTATGCACTAGACTTTTTTATAGGAACTTTGCAAAGCAAAGGTTTTATGGTGTCGGACACACAACATTGAAAGTTTCTGGATCCACAACATTGAAAGTTTCTGGAGCCACAACATTGCAAGTTGATAAAAGCGTTGTAAAATGAAGTGCTGTGTGATTGGAACAAGTTTGTGCGTATGTTTGGTTTGCTAAAAGGCGTACATTATCGTTAAAAGTGGGTGCACGTTTGTGGCCAGAACGTTGGCATTGAAAAATCGACCAGTGGTAATGATATGCGATTGTAAAACACTCAATCATGAAAACCATATTTTATGAACTTTTTTTGCTAATTGTCATCAAGTTTCCCTTTGTATATTTTTTAATTAATACCAATTTAATCGCACTCAATCACCGCGCCTTTTTCGTTTTCTTTGTTTGTATTCATTCTTAGGCAGATGTTAAAAACGCTCAGAAATATACTTTTTTCTTGCTTCTTTGATTAGGTGATCTTGTATTTTTGGTTCATGATTCTATTCGATTCCTATTTGTACTAATTCGTATTTGCGCAAATATTTGTGTGGTGTATTTTGTGCATATGCTGTGCTCAGTTGGAGTAAGCAGTGTAGATATATGTTTATGGCTTGTAAGAAACCAAGCTATACTTATTAAATTTTTTATGTAAAATACTTCCAGATAGTTGCTTCTCCATACTCAAATGCATTGTAGTTAAAATATATCAAGGAACCCTCATAAAATTATGACTATTTTGGGATTTTTAACTTTTTGATATGTTCTTCTCCAACTTCTACTATCTCTGGTGAAAAAAAAAAATGTACTGAGCCATAACTTTACATTACATAAAAAATGGCTCATTTAAGAAAAGACGCTTTTAGAGATCTTAAACTCAATTGGGCTATCTCAGCGGCAGCTCCATTTATTTGTTCCCGCAAATGCTCTTCGTTTTGAATTCTTTTTTAATAAATTTTGTCCTTAAGACAGCCCCAAAAGAAAAAGTCTAATGGATTCAGGTCTGGCGATCGAGCGGGCCACGTGATTGGCCCGTATCGTCCAATCCATCGGCGAGGATAACTTTCGTCTAAATGAGCTCTTACTTCACGCCCGTAGTGAGCAGTGCACCCGTCATTTTGCAGCCATAGTCTTCGCCGCAGGTTCTAAAAGAGCTGGAAGCCGTTCCTGAAGGA
Organism: Rhagoletis pomonella; assembly: GCF_013731165.1. NCBI lineage: Eukaryota > Metazoa > Arthropoda > Insecta > Diptera > Tephritidae > Rhagoletis > Rhagoletis pomonella. Next base: position 17,914 of record NW_023460904.1, on the reverse strand, counting down.
ACTCTAAATAACTGTGAGAGTTCAGCGTTGGTGGCAGTTATACAGGTCCCAGTATCTGACAGTTAAAAATACCGCACCATAAATTTATTTTGTACCGGTACTGCGAACGATCTCTCATTTCGTGAGGATTGTCTATCTGCCAACTGTGAAGGTTATGTAAATTAAAATAACCATCACGTTTGCATGATGATCAGAGGTGGGCACTACCACAAACAAGCGTTCGCTAGAAGTGAGGATGTGTTAGTGCCTAATTCATTTTGCATGCTGCCCCGTTTTCATCGTTACGCTCTTGCTTGTCTACGTACACGCTATGTTTACGCTCTTTGAGCGTGTGCTCGTTCTCTGCCCATGCCTGATGATGATTCATCTCAACGAAATTTGGTATGTATATTGCCTTTTACCCAAGGTAGGTTCGTATTGAAAATGGGCGAAATCGGAAAGTAACCACGCCCACTTCCCATATAACGGTAGTTTTCAGAAATACGAAAACTGCGATATTTTAGTAACTACTGAAAAAAAACAACTACTGAAGCTTATTCACTGAAAATTGATATTTACAATGAGTTTTGGACGTAAAATAAGAATATTATACATTTTTGAAAAATGGACGTAGCCACGCTCACTAATGAATATATGTGTATATCTTGGTAACCGCTGCACCAATTTCTCCCAAACTTGACACAATTGTTAGCCTTGGTACAACATACCTACGGTGACCATATTAACCAACGTAAAATAAAGGACATTTTTTCAAAATGATTTGGGAATACGTACATACAACTTGTATGATAAAAGTACCTTACCCATATCGTAATTTAAATCAAATATTTACCAGTTAGTTAACCGATTCTGAAAAATGAAGCCAAATCCATTTCAAGGACTTCGCCATCCTTGGCTGCACGCCGAAACCAGCACACAGTGGTTCAAAATTGGAATTTAATGTTCATAATCCACCGTAGTCTTAATTTTTCAACCAGTTTTTACTAAAAAACCAAAAAAAAATTATTTTGGTGAAAATTATTTTATAACATTTCAATTTTTTTTTGTAATTATTTCGTTTTGGGGAACCATACAAATGTTTTCAACTAGTCTTTGTTATATAACATTTATTAACTGGAACAGGAGAATACATTTTCTTCAAAATTGCCGCTTTTTCTGCATTTTGCACTACAAAATTTAATATAATCAAATACAAATTCACAATTCAGACTCAACTAATCTCTTGCAAATATTATAAGCTTTCATAAAAAAAAGATAAAATTATGTGAAAACTAGTAAGAAAGTTTAAGTTCGGGCGGATCGGAACATTAAATACCCGGCGCAAGTATTAAATATACGATTTTCACCTTTCCGAAAGCTACCGCTACATGGTAAGCCGGGGTGTATAAATTTTGAGCAAATTAGCGTCCTTCAATTTTGAAATATTGAAGTTTGAAGCATTTCTGAAATTTACCGTTATATGAAAAGCGGCCGTAATTTTAGTCTGATTTCAATAATCTTCAACGTTTTGCTTTTCTGTGGCAAGCACAATAAAAACACTGAGTTTGGTACAAATTGGTAGAACGGTTACCGAGATACATATATGTGTTCATAAGTGGGTGTGCCACGCCCATTTTGCAAAATTTTATCATAAACGTATTTCTTGGTAAAGAATTGTTGCAAGCATCAATTTTGAATAACTTAGCTTTAATATTTACTGATTTATCGAAGATTTTGTATTTCTCTAAATTACCGTTATATGGGATGTGGGCGTGATTATTGTCCGATTTTAAAAAGTTTCGGCCATTTGGTATCCTGTGCCAAGGCCAACAACTGTGCCAAGTTTGGAAGAAATTGGTACAGCGGTTACCAATATATACACATGTAACAGTAAGTGGGCGTGGCTACGCCCATTTTCCAAAAATGTATAATATTCTTATTTTTCGTCTAAAATTTATTGTAAATATCAATTTTGAGTGCATAATCTTCAGTAGTTACTAAAATATCGCAGTTTTCGTATATCTGAAAATTACCGTTATATGGAAAGTGGGCGTGGTTACAGTCCGATTTCGCCCATTTTCAATACCAACCTACCTTGGATAAATGGAAACCTACATACCAAATTTCGTTGAGATATCTCAATTTTTGCTCGAGTTATCGTGTACACGGACGGACGGACAGACGCACAGACGGACGGACAGACAGACATGGCTTAATCGACTTCGCTATTCATTCTGAGCATTTATGTATATATTTGTCTTTATCTACCTCGATTCGTTTTGGCTGTTACAAACAACCGTTATGTGAACAAAGTTAATATACCCTTGTGCACAAGTGCGCTCGGGTATAAAAATGAAGGATCGAGTGAATTACGAACACTAAATGCAAGTTTTCAACCACTGTTCTCTTTCAATGGAACTGGAAACTCAGCGTGCAATACGATCCTGGGCACAACTTTCCCTGTGCTTTATAGATTGTGCAAAGATTGCCTATTAAATATAAACCCTTAAGTGGGGTGCGAAACGAACTGGTGAAGGTTTTCATTATATTTTATACGGGAAATTTTTGTTTTTCATATTCTGTGTTTAAAAATTTACCTCTGAAAAATGCAGAGCTGATTTAAAGGACAGCTTAAGAAATAAAGGACAAAAGGCGTCCTTTATTTTGTAAAAAATTATAAAGGACAGGGGGTTAAAATAAAGGACTGTCCTTTCAAATAAAGGACGGATGGTCACCGTAAACATACCAAACGGCTGAAAATTTTTAAAATCAGACAATAACGACGCCCACATCCCATATAACGGTAATTTAGAGAAATACGAAATTTTCGTTAAATCAGTAAATGCAGAAGCTAATTTATACAAAATTGATATTTGAAATAACACTTTAACAAAGAACACGTTTATGATACAATTTTGGAAAATGATGATACTAAACTTGGTACGATTATTTCGCTTACCACACAAAAGCAAAACGTTAAAGATTATTGAAATCGGACTAAACTTACTCCCACTTTTCATATAACGGTAAATTTCAGAAATTCTTGAAACTTCGATATTTCGAAATTTAAGGACGCTAACCTAATCAAAATTGATCTAACAACAATTCCTTGAAAAGAAGTGATACCGCCCACATCTTATTAGGTATAACGGTAGTTTTCAGAAAGGTGAAAAACTATATTTAATACTTTCGCCGGGTATTTAATGTTCGGCTCCACCTGAACTTAGACTTATTTACTTGTTTTATTATAATTTTTTATAGACTTTTACGTTAGTGGTATGAAGTTTTTGGGGGAGAAGACCCCTAGTAAAATTTTCTGAAGAATAATTTTCTGGAATATATCAATCCTCTTACGAATTTGCTTTTTGTGGGGTTTCTTGAGGTAAACCAATAAACATTTAGGTTTGAGCTGAACTTGAGGTTAAGTTGAGAACTAAGGTGTTTCTCAAATCTCCAATGTTGTTTCTCAACAGTACCTCAAGTGGAGGATCATAGCGCTCTCAACAAAAAGGTCATTTTTCTTTGTATGAAAAAAGGACTGTTTCTCAAGTTGAGAAAATGCTAGTTCTCAACTTGAACTCCAATGTAATTCTCCATTTGGTCTCAAACATATCATTCAAATACTGAAATTGAAATAGTAAAACACCTTATAGCTTTTTGATTGAAACGACATATATAGATGAATTTAAATATTAATTTTTCAATTTTTTACTCATTTTGTATTATGTAGTTAATTAATATCGTATTACAATAGGTGCGTTCGTTTAAAATCTCCAGTAAAAACCAACCAACAGCAAAATTCCGGCGAAATGTCACCAGTTCTCTCACAAGAGAAAAGTATCCAAAACAGTACGTAAACAGAAAATGTGCAGAAACTTGCAAGTTAGACAAACAGCTGATATAATTTTTGTTTACATTCAAAAGTGTAAAATTTAAAACGTACGAAAACTTATTACAAAGTGGTATGCTGACACAGTTTATTGATTAAACAAATAACTACTTACTTCTTACAAGTTTAATTAGTCGCATTTTGTCATTTTTAACTTCCAAACCATCAAATTCAATTTTGTAAGTTGCGTAAATTGCGTAAATTCAAACTAGCTCTTTTTGATCAGCTGTTTTCCTGTTGGCAAAAATTTTTCCAGCAGAAACCAGCAGCTTCCCTCAAAATTAAATGTCACTTTGCTCTATCAATTTCCCCTACTTTGCAAGTTTTTTGCGTACGCGAACGCAAAAACCGGAAAGTTTTGGTTAAACATGAAAAATTAACAGCTACGCGAACGCAACTAATAATTCACTTCACAGTATACAGTCCGACAGTAATTATGCCACTTGATTCACTTCGCGTTTTATTTTCTTTCAAGAATATTTGAGGATACTTTGAAGATTACTTACTTTTCGTTGGTAGTTTTCCCCTTTATATTGCTTTACGGCCTTATTCATAAAAAATAAAGTAGCTTTAAGAAAGGTTTATAAACTGAGAAATGTATGAAAACGTCATTTTATAAAGCTCTTTAAACCTACTTTATTTTTTATGAATAAGGCCATTAGTTTTTCACTTGATAATTAAAAATTCGTATCTCTATCACTTTTTACGTATCTGCGCGTGGGTTAGAGATGAGTTGGAGAATGATGTTAGATATCAACTTGAGAACTATGAATTTCTCCAAGGTTGGAGAATTATTTTTTTGGTGTTTATTGGGAATGGTCAAAACGACTTTTTAAGGCGGGGGCTAATGGGTTAAAATGTTATACGAAAATATTTCCCATGAAATTTTACTATGTATCTTAACCTTTAACTTCGCTCAGGCATCTCTTTTAACCATATTTTCCACTTTGTTGAAAACTACTTAGGCCGGGACATGAAAACTTTAGTAGGACATAAAATAAAAATACGGGGTAACATTTCGTCGCCCGGGTAAAAGATTGTCGTAAGTCCCCTTTCAGACACGTCAAGTCTTGAAAGCAATTTTTTTCGCGTACTGTTTTGTGTTTTCTATTTGCTTCCAGACGCGTCTACTTTTATTGAATTCAAGTTCATGGTTCTTTAAATGGGAAGCAACGAAAAGATCCAAAGAGACAAGAAAACTTGAAACGAATTGACGGTACGGAGTATCTGTACTCTTCCCCTCTCTTTTCACCTTCTTCGCCTCGGAACGAGCAGACTTGAAAGCAAGACTTGGTGTGTCTGAAAGCTGACTAAGCGTCATTTTGACGATTTTCAGTTAAAGATGCAGTTTTATTTGTTTAAATAAGATCTTTCGATTGGTGTTATCAGGTTTTGGATATCTCCTTTAGCTTCGGAGATATTGAGTAAAATTTTCTCGTATTTGCAAGTTCACAAGCGACTCTGTCAACATTTCCTTGTATATGACGAAAAATTTCACATACGACAAAATTTTCATACAGTTCGATGAAATTGATTACTTGTTAAAATATTGTCTTACAGGCTAACCTAATATTCACGCACGCCGCCAATTTACTGTCAAAAATTTCTCATGCACATACAACTTGTATGGGACCAACCGAAATTGAACGGCGTGCGTATGAAGCTAACTCAATTTGCAATTTTTGTTCTGCGTGACATTTTGATTTGACGTTTCGCTCAATGAAATCAAATGCAAACGCACGCAAGCCAATTTCGGGTGACGCAAAAAAACAAATTCGACGGCGTGCGTACCAAAACGCAAGCCGCGAATATTAGGTTAGCCTGTTATGTGACTAATTGTATGGTACATACGACAAAATCACACCAATCCTATACAATGGAGAGTCGGATGACGGCAACTCTTATTGACAAATTGTTTAATATTTTGTTGATTTTTATTCATTCATTTACATCTCAAGTGTATTACAAATTTTTTGCGAACGAGCAAAAAATAACCAACAATTTCAGCCTTTTGCTTACTCGCATTTAGTCTGTTCCTTTGAACTTCGGACTAAAACCTGTGGAACTGTCAAACTGTGAAATGAGAGTAAAAGGAGAACAGATGCAGAAATGCATAGGAACGTAAAAAGCACTATTTCCTGTAAAAACGTCAGTCATTTGTACAACACTGATTTAGCTGAAATATCACTAAAAATTATTAAAATCTATACATATTAAAACATTTCGTTGTTTACTTCCATTTTTTTACAAATATAAGGTACTTTGCTTTCACCGCTGCTAGTTTTTGCTTGCACATGCAAATCAGCTGATCGTTTGACACTTTCCATGAACTTACAGTAAAAGAAACTCCGGACTAAATCCTGTAACTTCTGACTAGGAACAGTTGCTCAGTTACTCTCTCAAATGCGTTCCCACTTGAAGGTTTTATGTCAATAGGAACGACTTCCTGTAAGTTCTGACTAAATCCCGTAAACCGGACTGCTATTGGAACAGACCAAGGCACATTAAACAGGTAGTATCAGTAGAGCAAAAACAACATTTGCGTGTATTTTGTTGTTGCTTCTGGTATCGAAAGTGTCAACAACTGTTCTGATTTTTTTCTTCTAAATCAAAGCGTGCCATGTGAAATACAAAAAATTATAAAAAATAAAAAATTGAAATTGGAAAAAATAAAAATTTATGCAACTTTCTTTCCTAGTAAATTTGTTTGCTTCTCCAAGCATTGATCCATCCTTTGTAAAGCCCAGTAATCAGCGGTCGTGCTGCCGAGTTGGGCGAACGTTCCAAAAGCTGCTATTCAATCGCTTGTTTTGTATGGAAAAAGGTTTCACAAGCCAATGGATTTTAACAACTTATAATTTTCGTGAGAAAAAATTAAAAATATTTGACATTTTCGAGACCAAATAATTTGAAAATAAATCAAATCAGCTGCTCTACTGATACTACCTGTTCAATGTACCTTGGAACAGACTATGTGTGTGTGATTTGTAGTAGCAATGTTAATCCCGGGATCCCGGACATTTTAAGATCTCGAAAATCCGGGATTCTTGGCAAGCAATCCCGGGATCATCGGGATTTGTAATTTGCACTGATGGAAATAATAGAAACTCCTTTTCTTGAGCAGTATTGGCTATATTTCTTTTCTTATTTAATAATTAATATTTTTTTTAAATGTCTAGCTCATTATACACAGAGAAGACCGCGTGATAGTAAACTTTAAACACAAATAAAAATATACCGCGAAACCCTGGGCCAAATATAGTAAAATTGCGTTTTTAGTTTTTCACTCTGACGTCAGTAATTCAAAAATGATTTAAGAAATTCAGAAATGTGCTTAGAGAAGTATGGGTATAAAATTAATAAGGAAATCCTGTAGAATTTAAACAGATTCAAGTTTCTGGTGCAGAAGGTAAATATTGAAAATGTCATTTCAAAATTTTATCCTAGAAATTTCGCAATATTTGTTTTTGAAAAAATTATGTGTTAAGGGCTTATATAAACTCGATAACATCCTCGGATTTCGTTCTTCTAACTTTGTCAGCTTAAAAATTACCTATTCGTCCTTGTGAATCCAAAAAAATTTAAATTTTTTAAATTCTGTTTTTGTTATTTTTTGGCCTTATAACAATTATATTCAACAATTTATATTGAGCTCGAGGCCGTTTTTTAAATGAAAATTGAGTCAGTGGAATCGTCGGTTCGAATCCTACTGAAAGAGGTCCGATGAGGAAATGTGGTGATTTCCGAAATAGCTATCACTTCTACCATTTTTTCAAATTATTGTGGCTTTTCCACAATAAATTTTCATTTAAAAAAGGGCCTCGAGCTCAATATAAATTGTTGAATTTTCTATTGCATTTGTTACCCATATTTTTATTCTTCAGTGCATTGAATTTTTTAACAATTTTTGGAATTAATCATATCTTTGAAATTATAAAGTCCTTCAAAATAAATCCTGCGGTCAGAGAGAAAAAAATAAAAAACGCCACTTTAAATAAAAAAGTAGGTTTCAAACCCATTTATTTATTATTTATTTCATGGTAGGAGAGCTTCTCAAAGAATATAGAAACAAATTTTTTCGATTCAAGTTGTTGAAAAGTAATGAATATCTAAATCCGGGATTCCGGGATTGTGACAACGCCTTCCCGAAAATACCGGGATCGGAAAAAGTCGAAAAATTAGCATCCCTAATTTGTAGTGTCATACAGCTGACCAGCGTTTAACGTGAAAATGTAACATACGACAAAATGGCTTTATAAAAAAGTGGTTGTAAAAGCTATATGAGTTACTGAAAATTTAAGAGAATGTGGTTTTATACTTTAAATAGTATGTACAATCAAGCGTTAAATTTTGGTAAAAAACGATTGTACAGCTTTTGAGAAATTGAGACTGAATCTTTAACATCGATTTCCCAATACTTGCCGAAAGTCGCGTATTTTATTACTGGATATGTATACTTTCGGAAAATATTAGCAAAGATCGGGCTGGTTTGAATAGTCATAAAATTGTCGCACAGTGTTATTTAGAATATCGTCAGTGGTAATGATTTTTATTTTTTAAGTTTTATACAAAACGTTAAGTTCAATAGTTATTTTTATACCCGAGCGCACTTGTGCACTTGGAACGCGCATTCACTTTAAGCCAAGGACGAATGGGATTAAAAATAGGCAAAAGCGGACAATAAGCGATATTTTAGTATTGACTAAAGTTTATTTACTCAAACTTGATATTTCCAATGACGGAAAATAAGAATATACATTTTTGGAATATGGGCCTGGAAAATAGTTATTTAATCTAATTTTTTGATATACGAACTCTTTTTCGAAATTCATTATACCTCTATCTTTTTTTCGAAGACAAATAGTGTCCCAGAGGTTAATGGTTGAGGGTTAAGGTGAATTGGGGGTGCTGATATAAGTCAAAAATTTAGTATTGTCCTCTCCACTGGATATAAAACGCATTTCGGTTCCAATTTTCCAAGGCAAGTAAACAATCGATCCACGTTTTAGTTTTAAAGCATTGTTGCCGATCGATTCTAAAGTGCGTTGTCCGCTTATCACAAGTAATATACCAGGAGACTGTTCAACCTTTAAAACATATTCTGTATCGTTTCGTCCTAAGGTCAGTTGAGTCAAAGCAAAATCTTCAACAGGCGGTTTGAATAGTAGTCGCTGATCATCAATGCGTTCCGGGGCAAAAATTTTATTTTGAGCTGGAGAACCTGTATATTCTAAACAACTGAGAAGTTGATTGATATCCTTATATTTAGGCGTTAATCCAGCACGTATTACGTTATCGGAACAAGCCATGCACTCCACAACATCTCCCGATAGGTAAGCGTGTATTTGGTTTGCTCCAAGGAACATCGCCTGACCCGGTTGCAGGCGAATAACGTTCAAAAAGAAAATAGAAAGTACCCCAACGTCATTTGGAAAATCCTCTTTGAGTTTATTGTATAATTCGATTATATTATAATCACATAGAACTGTGGAGGAAGACAATTATAACTTTCAAGTTAAACAAAACCGAAATATTTCCTATAAGCTCACCTTTCGAATATTCTTTCGAAATCGAGTCGATGCATAGACCAATCTCGATTGCGCTCTGGTTCAAAAGTTTTTCATAACAATGTCGTAAACCTTGTTCGTCGTCTTTAGCTAAAAGATCGAGGTCCTTGGGATCATCTACGGTCAATTTGTTGAGTGGATGAATTCTGAGTAGAATGTCTCTTATTTGCGGAAGAGGTCGAAAACCACACAATCCCACAAAAGGCGTAAGGGCTATCGCCATTTCAGGTTTATGGTTGGGGTCCTTGTAAATTTCAGGTTTACTTGTGTGCAAACGTCTAGCTTCCTCCTGTAAATAGGATAACAATTTTTTAGAACTGTCTACGGTAAAATTACTTAAAGTAACTTTATTAGGATGAACTTGAATACTCAGCGCTTTGTTTATACTTAAAACTTTCAATAAAAACGGTAACTCTTCTTCCAATTTAGAACCATCCGATTTGTACCTGGATGGTCCATTTGGATGAGAACCCATCCATAGTTCAGCATAAGTTGATTTTAAATCCACTTTAAATTGTGGGTCATTTAAAGTTGCTAGTTGGGCTACGGCAGAATCGTTTCCTAATTTTCCCCATTCATATTTATGCACAAACCCAATGAGTTCCATGTTTATTAACTATTCAATTCCATACAATTACTTATGCTTATATATATTTTTTTTAATTGTAGAGCTGATGATGGCCAGACACTTAAATCACTTATGCGTATATGTGTTTACATTCCTTGGGTCAAATTGAAGGTGATACAGCAGTAGCGAATAGGGATGCAGAAAAAATATCGATGCATCGGAAACATCGATGTTTACTATGTCTAGGTTCAGACGGAGAAACTTTTGTCGCGGCAACTCGTTACTTGTGGGAGAGGGGGAGACGAGGAAAGTGGAGGGCACCGAGTTGCTCGTGCTCGGGCAACACGCTTTGCGCTATCGTTCGTCTGCGTAATTCTAGTTGGCCGTTCACAGCTGACAACAACAATTTTGTACAAAAGAATTTCTCTGTGTGAACACGAAGAGCAACACCAAAAGAGAAATTGTCGAAAATGAGCAACAAATGTTTCTCTGTGTGAACCTAGTCTATTCGATGCATCGAATAAAACCGATGTGTTGGATCTTGCGATATATATCGTATTTTGAAATATTTTTTTTTTATGCATCGACTTTTGTGTGCAATATACACTGTACCAGTGTTGCCGTTTTCTGCTAAAGGACCCATTTTACCCTTTTTAGCGCCTATATGCATTGACCCGACATTTTGAAAATTTTGGTTTTTTGACCCTTTTCCAAATTATGTGCGACTTTTGCCCCTTTTCAGAGATTTTGGTTAGGAAATGTTAACTTAACTTAAGTCGAAACTAACAAAGTTGCAACTTAAATTTAAGTACCAACTTAAAATTTACCTCTATTCATAGTCGCATTTCAGACTTCTACTAGATAGTTTCGACTAAGTTTACGATATAGCAAAACGAGTGTGAAAATGTATCGATTTTTCTTTACGATATTTTTGAAAAATTACAGTTTTATTAAATAATGTCAAGTTTGATCATCCGTTTATGTAATTTTTATTTTTATTGCATGATTATGCAAAAGAATAAGGTATCATTTTCTTGTAAATTGTGTGAAATAGCCAGAACAACCGAAGTGATGTGAAGTCGATGTTTATCGATAGCATGCTGTGAAACATACAAATAGTAGATATCTAGATGTTATGCACAAATTTACTTTAAAAGAACTAGCGTGTAACTGACTTATTATTTGAGAATTTATCTAAAAATTATTCCAATTATAAAGTTGTGATGTAGCGAATTGTAATACGCATTTAATTTCATCTTCCGATTAAAATGGATCGATCTATGTAAATTTTAATTAGAGATTATTCAATATTATCAAAATCACCCTCTACCAAATTAATTTTTACATATTTCGACTGTTTTCCCTTAATTTGATAAAATACTTCTTCCTAGTTACGACTTAGTTGCAGCTGCAGCCGAAACTAAATTTTAAGTTGGTACTTAGCCAGAAAAGTCGAAACTAAGGCGACTATGAATAGCTTTAGTTGTGAATTAGAATAGTTTCGACTTAGTGAAGTACTAAATATGACTATGAATATGCGCCCATGCTATTAAAAAATATTTCCCCCTGTAAGTATGAAAAAAATGCATCACTTAAAGCTTTTAAAGGGAATGCAAGTCTTTTCCTTGCAGCAACTCGATTTTTGTGTATGTTGGCAGCCCTGTTTTCGGCAAAGCTGCACCCGGATTCCAACTTTTGCTATCGCTAAAATGCTAAACTCTGCTAAAACGCTTAAGCCAGAATTTTATCCAAATGTTTGGCATTCTCCGAAGATCGCGATTCTGTCCACCCTGTCGCTAAAAATTGCTTAGCCTAAATTTTAGTACTTTATCCGGCCGCCAGGGGCGCTGTGCAGCACCGGCAGCTGTCAAAATTTGTTTTGATTTTAATAGTGATAAATAGTGAAAATAAGAGTAATAGCCCGAACACAATGAAATCGACGAGCTACGAACCATAGCTGTCAAATTATTTTAACGGGCTACGCGACGACTGTGGTTGTGGCCAGGTTAGATCTATTTCTATTTTTCCAGCGACGGATAAGGTTCTTCCTCTTCTTTTATGTCAAACTCATACAAATTCATGATATCGCTGCCACGTTCAGAAAATCATGTCGTCATCGAAAAAGCATTTAGATAATGAAGATAACAAATTGGCAACTGTAGCCCGTAGCTCGTCGTTTTCAATGTGTTCAAGTAAAACTTTGCAATAATTTTGACCGATTTATTATAAATTCATATAACTAATTAATAAAATTAATAAAGTACAATCAAAGAGTTTTGGATTGCAAATTAAATAAAGTGTTTGTAGAGTGAAAACAAGTCGGTTAATTAAGCATTTTGGTGCAACCATGAATAGAAAAAACTGCTGTAATGCAAAAATTTACGAATTTACTCCGCTTCGCTCAATAGAATTTCTCAAATCTTGCGATTTTTTTTGACCTTGATAGGAGATCATTATTCAGAAATAATTTTTGGAATCATAATGCTACTTATGTAAATTTTCAAAGAAATGTACCTCATATTTCTCCACGCTCTTTTCCATCTATCACCGTCTTTAATGGCTCCTCCATACGTGTTTAGTTTCTGGGCAAGATGGTTTCACCAAAGAACGTAGATAACAAGAAGGGACTACTTGTTATAATTGTGGCGAAAGTGCACAGCAGGGGCGTGCCTTCTCTTTTCATCCAATCAAAAACAATTATAACGAATTGTCCTTTCTTGTTATCTACGTTCTTTGGTTTCACTGCTCGAATCTTAAAAAAAAGAACTTAATCAATTTCATTTACGACAAAGTCTTTTTTTTTTAATCGAGTATTTTAAACAAACAACAATCTAAATATTACCTATTTTTTGTTGATATACTTTTATAGCACCTAATTTTTGTCGTCGTCAAATTTGCAGGCTTTCAAGCGAAAAAGAAGCATTTTTACCGTTTACTCACTTTATCCGGGTTCATTCAAAAAATTAACCAAAAAATGGCGATTTTTAGAGTTGCATTTTAATGATAGAATCGCGAAAATCGCTGAAAATTGCTAAAATTCATTTGGCACTTTTTGGCGTTGGAGTTTTAGCGATAGCGAATGTTGGAATCCGGTTGCTGATCCAATAATAGGGACTATGGGGCCACCTCTGAGATACCACCTTTCCGTTAAAAAAAAAAAAATTATAGAAATCGGTTAACGTGGTCAGTGTGACTGTTTTGATCAAAGTGGATAAAAAGTGATACATTTTTCGATGAATTTTGGAGGGATACTTCTTTTTAAATTATGATACTTTTCCAATCGTGTAAAAAAATTCCCGTAAAAGTAGAAACACTTGCCAGAGATGTTTACAAATGGTGGATGAATTTGCCGAGTTTCAACACTACTACGTTGGTGTTAAAAACCATGTAAGCGAGCTAAAAGATGCTTTAAATAACTTTTTATATTTCGAACTAACCTTTCCATCTTTAATCTGTTATGTTTGCCGCACAGCTCTGCCGCTGCAGACCGAATTTTCTCAGATTTGAATTTGATCAAAACAAATAGAACAAATCGCTTCACTTTGCCAATGGTGAAAGCATAATGTTTTCGAAATGCCTTAAAAATCATTAAAAAATTTTAGTTCTGAGTCCTATAAGTACAAAAAGTATTTTAACTAACAAGTACTTTTAAGCAAAAGACAACCGACTTCAATTCTCATATAAAAACTTAGGAGTACCGTTAATTTTTTCATGATCAAATGATCGGTGCGAGACACTACCTTTCCGATGGAAAAAGAATTATCGAAATCGGTTGACGTGGTCCAAAGGTATGCGTCAACATAGATAAAAAAAGCGTGAGTACTAGGTACTCATGAAGTTTGATGTGTATACATATGCGAACGGCAAAGCATAAAAGCACGTTTACATATAAATATAATCTCAATCAAAGCTCGTTAACTGTCAAATTGGTTGTACTTGTTATTCACACAACTCGAGGAAAAGTTAAACTTCTTCTCTGTGCCACCGTGGTCACTTTTTTTTTGCAACACATATTAAGCCATTTAAATATATTTTAACTGAATATTTTGTTAAAAATACCTTTCCAAACCTATTTTCCTTACTAGCGTCAATTTTTGTTTACTTTAACATTTGACATTCCTCCCCTTCTTCGCAAGTATAATCGATAAAACTGGGTTGGACACCAAAAAGTTATCGGTTTAATCTGAGATATTTTTAATTATAATTTTGCATGGCTAATCTCTTTTTCTAGTAACAGATTACGGAGTCAAGCTCGAAAATTAGGATACTATTTTTATATATAAAGGCGATTCGGTTACACACATACAAATGTAGGTTAGGTTAGAAATTAAACATTAATTTCACTTAATTTTATTCATTTTGCTGATTTAATTTTTTTATTCATTTTCATTTTTAATTCTTTTAATACATGACATTATCGGTATGATTGATAAAATATACTTGTACATACATATATACTTGTGACTCAAGGGCGTTAAAATATCTTGGATTTTTTTTTAGATTTTCAAGTTTTATGCGGCAAAAAATATTTTATTGCCTCTATCTACTCAAAATTGTTTATCAAATGTAAAATTGAAATAATTTGTATTACAGATAGGTTATATTAATAAAATATATATATTAGCCAATAATTTACTATTTAAATATATTGACTACCTTTATTTATAAAATGTGTGTACACTATCATTGGTTAATTAGTTTTCGCTTTCAGAATCTTCGCTGGCCTCAAACTAATCCTTTGTCACATCTTTGACAACAGATTTAGAGGGTAACAGCAGCTTTGTTGTGTCTGGGGAAAACGATTTGATATTTTTTCTTTTTTTGCACCGAAATACTGCTTAAAAACGAGTCCGAGCTCATCAACAGCCGGTTATATATGTCACGGTTACATACTTCACGAGAAAACTTCCGGGAATAATTTTCTCGGTAGTGTTTGTTGTGGGCCTCTTGAGCCTCCCCGATAATTGTCCTATTGTTAATAAGGAATTAGTATCTTGTGCATTGTGGGTGTCATAGGATGCCATGCCGTCGTCGATTCGCCACTTCTCGCTCGCTATGTTTGAGTTCCGGTCGCTTAAAGAAAAATTTTGCATGTGAAAGCAACAACAAAGTTAGCTAGCACGGATAGACGATAGCAAGTTTGGTTGTACCTCATTGAGTTCGTTCGTTTCGCCACTTGCTAACTGATGGCGAATCGATGACGGCTAATAATCAATTGTAGCGCATTTCTCTTACTATGCATATGCCTAAATGTATGCAACCATTTGGCAAGCGAACACAGGGTGCTTCTAATGAAAATAAAAATTTTATGCTGAAATACACATGCTAAGCCCTTCGAAATTTTGTGCTGGGATATGCGTTACAGCTTCGCAAATTTTACCCCTACCGTAACCAAAGATGTATACACATAAAAAAAAAAATAATATTCCGACGAATTGATAACCTTTTCCTTTTTGAGGTCGGGTGAAAATAGGATTATATATAAGACATTTTTGTTGTTTTTATTATACCTATAGCCAGTTGAACTGATACATGTAAGAAATTTTCATTTTTATTATTCAAGGACAGAATTGAACTCATACTTGTAAGACATTTTCGTTATTAACCGACTTCACAAGAAGGATAACATTGGACCACGTTAACTGATTTCTATAATTATTTTTTAAAAGAAAAGGTGGTACCTTACAGGTGGTCCCATACTAATTTAATTAAAATCCGCTCATTGGATCATGAAGAAATTAATGAAAATCTTTAATTTTTATATAATAATTGAAGTCGGTTTTGTTTTTTGCTTAAAAATTACTTCTTATTATCATACTAGTACCATGTACAACTGATACGTGTACCTTTTTGCAATCAATAAATGTTAAACTGTTTTGAAAAAGGTTTTTCATAAAAATTATTGCTTTTATCAATATGGAATACTTTGATATCTGAAATAAAAAAAGTGATACAATTTTTCACAAGCCCGCAGTCACACTGAACGTGGTACAATGTTATGCGGTAACATAATAATAATAATAGATTGGGGCTTACACACATGTGAGTGTTTGGCCGAGCATCTCCTCCGACTTTTGGCGTGCGCCTTGATGTTGTCACACAAAGCGGAGCGACCTACGGTTTTACGCCGACTCCGAACGGCAACTGTATTTTTATGAAAAGCTGTTTTTCATGGCAAAAATACACTCGGAGGTTTGCCATTGCTTGCCGAGGGACGACCGCTGTTAAGAAAAAACCTTTTTCTATATTTTTTGCTTTGACCAGGGCTTGAACCCAGGTGCTGATGAGTGAAAGCGCGCACTGCTTATCACTACACCACAGCGGCCTACATACGGTAACATACATAACAAAAATATATTCCGACGAATTGATAACCTCCACCTTTTTTGAAGTCGGTCAAAAATAATTAGTCTGCTCCAATGACAGTCCGGCATCCAGAATTTAGTCAGAACTTACAGGAAGTCGTTCCTATAGACATAAAACCTGTTGGAACACTTTTAAGAGAGTAACTGAGCAACTGTTCTTAGTCGGAAGCTACAGGATTTACTCCGGAGTTTTTCTTCCTGTAAGTTCATGACAAGTGTCAAACGCTAGGCAAGGTTGCATTTGTAAAGGAAAACAGAACGCGGCGAAAGCAAATAAACTTATTTGTTTTTGTTATTTTATGGCGTTATAACAATTATATTCAACAATTTTTATTGAGCTTGAGGCCGCTTTTAATGAAAACTTTTTGCAGTATTTCATTACTATCAGCAACAAGAATTAACAAGGCGTACTTAGCACAGTGCGTAGGCAATTGGCTGAGTCAGTGGGATCGTCGGTTCGAATCCTACTGAGAGAAGTCTGATGAGGAAATGTGGTGATTTCCAAAATAGCTATCACTTCTACCATTTTTTCAAATTATCGTTGCTTCTCCACAATAAGTTTTCATTATAAAACAGCCCCAAGCTCAATAAAAATTGTTGAATATAATTGATATAAGGCCATAAAATAACAAAAAACAAATAACTTAAAGACGAGCACACCTAAAAGTTAAACATTCTAATAATAGAAATATTAACAAAAACCAACAACCACATGATCAAGTGAATTGCAGCGGAATAGCTGCGCTTGATTGTAGTTGGCTTAACAAGTGAAATAGTGGAAATAAGCAACAAGAATTAACAAGGCGAACTTAGCATAATGCGTAGGCAACTGGCTGAGTCAGTGGGATCGCCGCTTCGAATCCTACTGAAAGAAGTCTGATGAGGAAATGTGGTGATTTCCGAAATAGCTATCACTTCTACCATTTTTTCAAATTATTGTTGCTTTTCCACAATAAGTTTTCATTAAAAACGGCCTCAAGCTCAATAAAAATTAATGAATACAATTGTTATAAGGCCATAAAATAACAAAAACAAATAACTTAAGGACGAGCACACCTAAAAGTTAAACATTCTAATATAGAAATATTAACAAAAACCAACAACCACATGATCAAGTGAATTGCAGCGGAATAGATGCGCTTGATTGTAGTCGGCTTAACAAATGAAATAGTGGAAATAAGCAACAAGAATTACCAAGGCGAACTTAAAAGGTATGCGCACGAGGCGATTTTGCGTTCAACTTTTGCTTTTAACTCACGCAGGGTTGCACGAAAAAAAAGTTGAATGGCTAAATGTTGGCTGGCGACCAACCTTGTTGAAAGCGATTAGTTGAAAGGCCGTTCAATTAAAAGTAGAATGCAAAGTTGAACAATACAAACGTCTTTTAATGGCGAATATTTTGATAGTTTTTTATATTTTGATATTTTTAGCCATTCAATTTTTTTTTCGTGCAACCCTGCGTGAGTTGAATGCAAAAGTTGCCTGAAAAATCGCCTCTTGCGAAAGCCCTATTAGCACAGTGAGTCAGTGGGATCGTTCGAATCCT